>NC_090026.1:6345097-6507597 GCF_037176765.1 Anolis sagrei
TCACCTACATCCAGAGATTACTGTGGACTCAAACCATAATGGATCTGGACCAAACTCTACAAGAATACTTAATATGCCCAAATGCGAACACTGGTGGAGTTTGGGGAAAATAGAATCTTGACATTTGGAAGTTGTAGTTGCTGGGATTTATAGTTCACCTACAATCACAGAGCATTCTGAATCTCACCAATGATAGAATTGGGCCAAACCTCCTGGTCAACATCTTTATTAATGACTTAGATGAAGGGGTAGAAGGCATGATCATCAAGTTTGCAGATGACGCCAAATTGGGAGGGATAGCCAATACTCCAGAGGACAGGAGCAGGATTCAAAACGATCTTGACAGATTAGAGAGATGATTGGCCAAAACTAACAGAATGAAGTTCAACAGGGACAAATGCAAGATACTCCACTTAGGCAGAAAAAAATGAAATGCAAAGATACAGAATGGGGGACAATGCCTGGCTCGAGAGCAGTACGTGTGAAAAAGATCTTGGAGTCCTCATGGACAACAAACATGAGCCAACAATGTGATGCGGCAGCAAAAAAAGCCAATGGGATTTTGGCCTGCATCAATAGGAGTCCAGTGTCTAGATCCAGGGAAGTCATGCTCCCCATGCTCTATTCTGCCTTGGTTAGACCACACCTGGAATATTGTGTCCAATTCTGAGCATTACAAGTGAAGGAAGATGTTGACACAAGCTGGAATGTGTCCAGAGGAGGGCGACTAAAAGGATCAAGGGTGTGGAGAACAAGCCCTATGAGGAGCGGCTTAAGGAGCTGGGCATGTTTAGCCTGAAGAAGAGAAGGCTGAGAGGAGACACGATAGCCATGTGTAAATATGTGAGAGGAAGTCATAGGGAGGAGGGAGCAAGCTTGTTTTCTGCTGCCCTGGAGACTAGGACGCAGTGGCTTCAAACTACGAGAAAGGAGATTCCAACTGAACATTAGGAAGAACTTCCTGACTGAGAGAGCTGTTCAGCAGTGGAACTTTCTGCCCCAGAGTGTGGTAGAGGCTCCTTCTTTGGAAGCTTTTAAACAGAGGCTGGATGCCCATCTGTTGGGGGTGCTTTGAATGTAATTTTTCTGCTTCTTGGCAGAATGGGGTTGGACTGGGTGGCCCAGGAGGTGTCTTCCAACTCTAGGATTCTATGTTCCTTGATGCGTGTTTGGCAATGCTGCGTTTGGTGGTCCCTATGTTCACTTGTGTCTCATTTGCAAAAGTATTGTCCTTGTATTTTCTTACTTGTTTTTCCTCTTAAAACATGCTCTAGAGTCCTCAAAAGATACGAGAAGCGGTTTTCATGATTGTGGTTTGGGACCCAGTTTGCTAGGAAGGACCCCCTGTAGAGCCGCGCGCATGGCTTTCCTGTCTGATTTGTAAGAATTCATATTTATGCTGTTGCGCAGAGACGGGAAGGTTATGAATGCATGTCTGCCGGCCAAAGTCCCAGAGGTCCTTGTAGACTCAAACCCCCATCGGGTCAAATGTCAGTGCGCTGGTTACTGGCGCTGCGCGTTGACAGGAGATGAAGTGCCGAGGCTGGTTGGGGGCAGCGAGATCGCGAAGACACAGCCTCTGCCGCGAGGATGATTGCAAATGATGGATGTCTTATGCTCCAGGGTTCTTGGCGGAGGGGGGCGGGAGGGGGGGAGAAGAGGCGGGAGGTCAGAGCGCTGGGCCTCGAGCCTTGTCCTGTAACGCCGCGCTTTGTTCCACTGAGCAGAGCGGCATTGGTCTCTGTCGGATTAAACGGCGCATTGGCCTGTTCCACTTTGGCAGTCCTTGTCTTCCCTTGAGACTGATAAGAGCTGAGAGGAGGGAAGACATGTAATCCTTGCCTTGCTGGGCTGCGGGGCTTCTCCTGCGGGAAGGCAGCTGGTGTGATCTCTGCGTAATGCTTTGGTTGTCTGTGCAAAACAGCCCTCCTTCCACACTGGCCTGATCTTCCAGCCTCGCATGCTGTCTTCTTCTTGGTCTCACTTCCATTCTGATAAGTTTTCAGAATGAAAAGAAATGCTTTGTATCATTTGCTCTACATCTCTGGCTTATGAAGTTGGCTCCAAATACTTTAATTGCTTGATAACTCGGGGAACTTGAAAATAGAACAGAACTGGAAGGGCCCACAAGGTGTTTCACCCAGTAATTTATTTTATTGCAATTTGTATCTCATTGTATTGTAATTTATTGTTCGGGCTTGGCTTCATGTAAGTGGCTCCGAGTCCCCATTGGGGAGATGGTGGCGGGGTATAAACAAAGTTTATTATTATTATCTACTAGCTGTCCCCTGCCATGCATTGCTGTGGCCCACATGGGGGTTCTGTGTGGCCCAATTCTATCATTGGTGAGGTTCAGAATGCTCTGTGTTTGAAGGTGAACTATAAATCCCAGCAACTACAACTCCCAAATGTCAAGATTCTATTTTCCCTAAACTCCACCAGTGTTCACATTTGGCCTTTTTGAGTATTCATTCCAAGTTTGGTCCAGATCCATCATTGCTTGAGTCCACAGTGATTTCAGGATGTAGGTGAACTACAACTCCAAAACCAAAGGACAGTGCCCACCAAACCCTTCCAGTATTTTCTGTTGTTCATGGGAGAACTGTGTGCCAAGTTTGGTTCAATTCCATCATTGGTAGGGTTCAGAATGTTATTTGATTGTAGGTGAACTATAAATCCCAGCAACTACAACTCCCAAATGACAAAATCATTTTTTTTAGTGAAGGACATACATTGGGTTGTTAGGTGTCTTGTGTCCAAATTTGGTGTCAATTCCCCCAGTGGTTTTTGAGTTCTGTTAATCCCACAAACAAACATTACATTTTTATTTATATATATCTATATATATAAAAATGCTCTGTGCATAATGAGTACCTTAAAAACAAAAGAACCAATGAACAAAATCACACCAAATTTGAGCCTCACCACTCAAGGAGTGACCATCACTCAAAAAATTAAGATTTTGTCATTTGGGAGTTGTAGTTTCTAGGATCGATAGTTAACCTACAATCAAAGAGGTGGCAGGGGTCAGCTAATTTCCCAAGCTTCCTAAAAATCAGCTTTATTGACATTCAGAGTATGTGTCTATCTACATTTGGCTTCTTAATTCCCTTTTGTATTATAATTCCCAAGAGGACATGATCACTACCATCCAAAAATCACACTATTACCTCCCCACTGGTCACTTAATCTCTGTGTTATGGAATGCTTTCATGGCCAAAATCACTGGGTTGCTGTGAGTTTTCCAGGCTGTCTGGTCATGTTCCAGAAGCATTCTGTCCTGAAGCTTCGCCCACATCTATGACAGCATTCTGAACTATACCAACAATGGAATTGAACCAGACTTGGCACACAGAACTCCCACAACCAACAGAAAATACTGGAAGGCTTTGGTGGGCATTGACCTTGAGTTGTAGTTCACCTACCTAACAATAGGAGCATAGTGTCTAGATCTAGGGAAGTAATGCTAGCCATGCTCTATTCCGCCTTGGTCAGACCACACCTGGAATACTGTGTCCCATTCTGGGAACCACATTTGAAGAAAGATATTGACAAGCTAGAATGTATCCAGAGGAGGGCAATTAAAATGATCAAGGGTCTGGAGAACAAGCCCTATGAGGAGCAGCTTAAAGAGCTGGGCATGTTTAGCCCGAAGAAGAGAAGGCTGAGAGGAGATATGATAGTCACGTATAAATATGTGAAAGGAAGTCACAGGGAGGAGGGAGCAAGCTTGTTTTCTGCTTCCCTGGAGACTAGGATGCAGAAGAATGGCTTCAAACAACAAGAAAGGAGAATCCATCTGAACATGAGGAAGAACTTCCTGACTGCGAGAGCCATTCAGCAGTGGAACTCTCTGCCCCGGAGTGTGGTGGAGGCTCCTTCTTTGGAAGCTTTTAAACAGAGGCTGGATGGCCATCTGTCAGGGGTGTTTGAATGCAATATTCCTGCTTCTTGGCAGAATGGGGTTGGACTGGATGACCCATGAGGTCTCTATGATTCTATGATTCTACCTCCAGAAAGTACTGTGGACTCAAGCAATGATGGATCTGGACCAAACTTGGCACGAATACTCAATATTCCCAAATGTTAACATTGGTGGAGCTTGGGGAAAATAGACCTTGACATGTGGGAATTGTAGTTGCTGGGATTTATAATTCACCTACAGTCAAAGAGCATTCAGAACCCCACCAACGATAGAATTGGGCTAAACTTCCCACACAGAACCCCCATGCTTTGAAGGGAATCGCTGTCACGAAGCTTCCTCCAGCCTCTCACGCTCTCTCTCACCCACACATGTGCACCACACTGCCATGTGGCGAGCATGCCTGCTTTACCCTCCCTGCTTCGGGTCTCAGAGACAGCCCTCCCCTTGGCTGAGAGGCTGGCTGAAAGGCCAGCCAATCGCAGCAGAGGAGGGCTTTTGGTGGGAAGATTTGCCATCTGGGTTGTTGTAGGTTTTTTCGGGCTATATGGCCATGTTCTAGAGGCATTCTCTCCTGACGTTTTGCCTGCATCTATGGCAAGCATCCTCGTAGTGATGTCTGTTGGAACTAGTCACCTCTGGGCTGAGAACAGCGGTATAGAAGTAAAGTAAATAAATAAATAAACTAGGAAAAAGGGTTTATATCTCTGTGGAATGACCAGAGTGGGACAAAGAATTCGTGTCTGTTGGAGGTTGGTGTGAATGTTTCAACTGACCACCTTGGTTAGCATTTGATTTGCCATCTGCTCCCAAAAAAGAAGAGAAGGACAAGTGAGAGATCTTCAGCCTTCTCTGCCAAAGGAGTTTCTAAGACCATCAGAAATATATGTTTTCTGATGGTCTTTGGTGACCCCTATGAAACCCCCTCATGACCCCCCCCCCCCCCGGCATCCTGACCCCCAGGTTGAAAAACATTGGTTTAGGGCTCTTTAGGCTAAAGCCAGCACTTTGAATTGTGTTTGGTAGCAGACGGGCAGCCAATGGAGGTGACATAACCGGGTGGTTATATGCAGGGCTGTAGCCGGGGGTGGGGGCTGTTTAGGAGTTCTACCCTGAAAATTTTCAGTTTAAAAAAACCTGTTTTACTCATGAATTTTAACTGGTTAACCAAATCCCCATGCTATTTATTTGTTGTGTCAGGGCAACCAGTCAATTATATTACATTTCTAACAGAATAAAGCAAACAAACAGGCAAAATACAAATTTTGTGAGTTTGGTAGTTGATTAAATGATTAAATGGTAGTTGATTAAATCCCCATGCTGAGTCTATGAGAAGCGAAAATTAAATTGATTTAATTAAGTCTATATAAAATATAGAATGAAGGATACTATTTAAATTATTTTGTGTTATAGGACTACTCTTCATGATTCGCTAAAAAATTTTATCACTCTCCCACCCCAAATTTTTTTTCTGTAGTAGTAGTAGTAGTAGTTGTAGTAGATTTTTTTTTCAGTAGTCAGAATTTTTTTCTGGCAACAAAGCTGGCTGTATGTTCCCTGTATGCTGCTCCAGTGAAAAATCTGGCTGCTGCCTGTTGGACCATTTGAAGCTTCTGAACAATTTTCAAAGGCAACCCCATTTATTTATTTATTTATTTAAAACTTTTTTATCCTGATCTTCTCGACCTCCGTGGAGGGACTCTGACCGACTTAGAGCGTGTTGCACTAGTCTAGTCGAGATGTGACAATCAAAAGAAGAAAATGGAAAACTATAGTGTCAAGACATCTTCTTCCTTGGGATGATGTGCAATTTATACATTGAACCAAGTGTTGTTGTTGTTCATTTGTTCAGTCGTTTCCGACTCTTCGTGACTGCATGGAACCAAGTAGACATATTGAATAATTGTTTTCTCCCCTTGTGCCGTAGGCCTCTTATTGCCAAAAAGAACCCCAAGATCCCGATGTCCAAAATGATGACCATCATGGGAGCCAAATGGCGGGAATTCAGTGCCAACAACCCCTTCAAAGGGTCGACAGCAGCTGTGGCTGCCGCTGCAGCCGCTGCCGCCGCTGCAGTAGCTGAACAAGTGTCGGCTGCAGTGGCAGCAGTCACCGCTTCACCTGAGCCACTGCAACCTTCACCTCTGCTGCAAACGCCTTCGCAGCCTCTTCCGATCCGCAAAGCCAAAACCAAAGAAGGCAAAGGTAAGTACCAGGAATCACCAAGCTTTTCTAAAGTAAATAGTGGAGCCACAGGTGTATGTTGAAGAGAACTTCTATGGTTTGAGTAATCCAGTTTCTCTTTGCTGTAGAAGCCAGATCCATCTCTATTGTTAAAAAACTGTCGCTCCATGGAGGGAGAGTGTGTGTGCATTCATGTACACACAGAAAAACAAACCCTAGCAGTTGCATTTCCTTGGGAAGGAAGTAGAACCTTTGGTCAGTCCAGCCAAGGTCAGCCAGTGGCAGCACTTCTTTAGGTTCAGTACCTTGGAGAGTTCTTTTTCAATTCAGCAAAAACCAGTAATGGACTCTATTGCTCCATGGAAACCACTAGCCACTACTGAAGCTAGGAGTCAGGGTGTATTTATTTAAAACATTTATATTCTACCCTTCTCACCTTGCAGGGGACTCAGGACAGAGCACAATATATATATTCAGCAAATGTATCTATTGTGTTGTCGAAGGCTTTCATGGCCGGAATCACTGGGTTGTTGTAGGTTTTTTCGGGCTGTATGGCCATGGCCTAGAGGCATTCTCTCCTGACGTTTCGCCTGCATCTATGGCAAGAATCCTCGGAGGTACTGAGATCTGTTGGAACTAGGAAAAAGGGTTTATATATCTGTGGAATGACCAGGGTGGGACAAAGGACTCTTGTCTTCTGGAGCTAGGTGTGAATGTTTCAACTGACCACCTTGATTGGCATACAGTGGGTTAACTGTGCCTGGAGCAAACTTTTATTTGAGAAATGCTGGACCACTCTCACAACCACCATGTCAGACTACACAGAGAAGCCACTGAAATACACAAGCATGTGGACAATTTCAACAGAAAGGAGGAAACCATGAAAATGAACAAAATCTGCCTACCAGTATTAAAAACTCTAAAATTGCAACAGCACAACAACAGAGAGGAAGCAGGCAGGGACATCTAATTACCTCTCAACAAAAGTTTGCTCCAGGCACAGTTAGCCCATTGTATGCTAATCAAGGTGGTCAGTTGAAACATTCCACCTAGCTCCAGCAGACAAGAGTACTTTGTCTCACCCTGGTCATTCCACAGATATATAAACCCTTTTTCCTAGTTCCAACAGACCTCACTACCTCTGAGGATGCTTGCCATAGATGCAGGCGAAACGTCAGGAGAGAATTCCTCTAGACCATGGCCATACAGCCCAAAAAAACCTACAACAACCCAAATGTATTTATTTATTTATTTGCTGCATTTGTATGCCTCACTTTCTCAGCCAAAGGCGACTCAAGGCATTTCGCAGTCGGCAGCGATTCGATGCCATAACAAATATCAAAATACAGTTAAAACAAATATAAAAACAATTTAGCATTTAAAATGTAATATGAAAAGCAAATATATCTGTAAAAACAAGAGGAACGGGATAGAAATACCGGAAATAATAATAATAAATAATAAAAAGAGGGATGCGTTTGGACAGGTAAACTGGGTAAACTGGGCCGGGGCCATTTAGGGCTTTATAGGCCAGAGTTAGCACTTTGAATTGTGCCCAGAAGTAAACAGGCAGCTGGTGGATCTGACATAACATAGGAGTTGTGTGCTCCCTGTATGCCGCCCCAGTTATTAACCTGGCTGCCTCTTGTCAGACTATTTCAAAGGCAACCCCATGTAGAGTGTGTTGCAGTAGTCCATCCTGGATGTAACGAGAGCATGGATAATAATAATAACAATAATAATAATAAACCTTTATTTATACCCCGCTACCATCTCCCGCAGGACTCGGTGCGGCTTACAAAAGGCCGACCCCAAATACATCATAAAAAACATAACAACAACAATACCACAATAAATAACTCGTAACAAAACAAAAAACAGTACAATAATGACACGACGCATTTAAAAACCTGTGGCAGGGCCAAGTACAAGGGTTAAAATCAAAATGCTAGGCATGTCCAAGGGAAATAGTATGGATATTTTAGGATAGGTGGACGTGCAGACAATTCTAAGTCTCTCATAAAGTGCGTTTGGGACATATTGCTTAGGATTCCTTATTCTGGGAAAGCACACTGGAACATCCACGTTTTCAAGCTCCTTCTAAAGACTGCTAATGTTGGGGCTTGCCTGATGTCCTTGGGGAGGGAATTCCAGAGTCGTGGGGCCACCACCGAAAAGGCCCTGTCCCTCGTCCCCACCAATCGCGCTTGCGATGCAGGTGGGATCGTGAGCAGGGCCTCTCCAGATCACTGTGGCTAAGTCTAGGTTTGGGATTGTATTGCCTTGGAGCTGGGCTCTCATTTTTTCCTGAGGATTGTATAGGATTGTATAGTGGATTGTATAGTGGATGCAGGATTGTATAGTGCGTTAAGGCCTTGGAATTCTGCACCCAAGGTAGATCTTGACTCCCAGATTTCCATAAAACATTCCTTTCTTCTCTGGAACTGAGAGGTACCAGCTTTTAGTCCTTTTGAAATCAACCCTGTCTCTAAGAATGGCTTAGTGTGGATTGGAGTGAAAGAGAATAGCAGCCCAGACACGTGCGACCTTGGCATTTGGTAGTACTAGCCTGACTCCAGGGATCTCTTGCCAAGTTTCACCATCTGCTTGGGGCTTTGTGGTTTCACGGAAGCACACATTTTTCTTTCAAATGAGGGACAAAGCTTAGCAAACGTCCCTTAATTTTTTTCTCCCAAAAGGTCCAGGCCACAAGAAGCGAAGCAAGAGCCCTCGCGTGCCAGAGGTGAAAAGGAAGATGAAGGGCAAGAAGATGGCGCCACTAAAGATCAAGCTGGGCATGATCGGGGGCAAGCGCAAGAAGAGCAGCTCAGTAAGGTCCATTCCTTGCCGACGGTGGTGGTGGTGTGTGAATGTTGCTGCTGGGTTGGATGTCAAGAAGAGCTTGATGGCTGTAGAAGCAAGCAGGATAGAAGGACACAATGCAATTACTTTAAAAATTGTGGGGTTTTTTTGTTCATGTCAGGAGCAACTTAAGAAACTGCAAGTCGCTTCTGGTGTGAGAGAATTGGCCACCTTGATTAGCATATAATGGCCTGAAAGTGCCTGGAGCAAACTTTTGTTGAGAGGTGATTGGATGTCCTTGTTTGTTTCCTCTCTGTTGTTGTGCTGTTGTAATAACTCTTAAAAAACTCTAAAATTACAACAGCAAAGCAACAGAGAGGAAACAATCAGGGACAGCTAATCAACTCTCAACAAAAGATTTCCCCAGGCACTAGCAAGCCACACCAAAAAACTGCCAGGCCATCAAATGCTAATCAAGGTGGTCAGTTGAAACATTCACACCTAGCTCCAGCAGACAAGAGTCATTTGTCCCACCCTGGTCATTCCACCTTTTTTCCTAGTTCCAACAGACCTCACTACCTCTGAGGATGCTTGCCATAGATGCAGGCGAAACGTCAGGAGAGAATGCCTCTAGAACATGCCCATATAGCCCGAAAAAACCTACAACAAACCACAACCACTTCTATTTATCTCCTGCATATGAGTTTGATTTGCATCCCTTTGGTTATTTTGCATTTTTTTTTATTTCTGATTAGTCACGGGGGGCAGGTCAAGACTTGACCTCTGACAGTCTGTCCCTCGTTGTAAATGACACCAGGCATTGCATTCCTGGCACATGCTGTTCAGCTTGCCTTTGCTGCTTTCAAGACTTCTGTAGCTATGAGATTTTTCTTACGAACCGTGATGACGTGTGAGAGGGTTGCATGGTGTGTGCTTTTTCTCTTATAACATCATACCTATTTTCATCTTCCCTTGTAACATCAAATTGTATGTCTTTATTAAGTAACAATTTCACCATGTCTTCCAAAATCAAATACTCCTGACCTATATCTGAGCGGGCTGGATAGTAAGCTGTCTCCCCTTTTCTTTTCCTGCATATTTTTGGGAGCAGATACTAACCTTTTAATCAGTGGTTCTCAACCTGTGGGTCGGGACCCCTGGGGGGGGGTCACGAGGGGGTTTCAGAAGGGTCGCCAAAGACCATCCAAAAACATAGTATTTTCTGTTGGTCATAGGGGTTCCAGGTGGGAAGTTTGGCCCAATTCTATCATTGATGGGGATCAGAATGATCTTTTATTGTAGGTGAACTATAAATCCCAGCAACTAAAACTCTCAAATGCCAAGGTCTATTTTTCCCAAACTCCACCAGTGTTCATTCACATTGGGTATGTTGAGTATTCATGGCAAATACTCCTGACCCATATCTAAGCGGGCTGGATATTAAGCTGTCTCCCCTTTTCTTTTCCTGCATATTTTTGGGAGCAGATACTAACCTTTAAATAACTGATTCTCAACCTGGGGGTCGGAACCCCTGGGGGGGGGGGGGTGTCACGAGGTGGTGTCAGAAGGATCGCCAAAGACCACCAGAAAACACAGTATTTTCCGTTGGTTACGAGGGTTCTGTGTGGGAAGTTTGCCCCAATTCTGTCATTGGTGGGCTTCAGAATGCTCCTTAATTGTCAGTGAACTATAAATCCCAGTAACTGCAACTCTCAAATGCCAAGGTCTATTTTCCCCAAACTCCACCAGTGGGCATGTTGAGTATTCATGGCAAGTTTGGTCCAGATCCATCATTGTGTGAGTCCATAGTACAAATGGACTCCCCCCCACTTTCTGGCACCAACGGCTGCTCTGACCAGAGCGAAGACAGAAGGGAGCAGAAGACACTTCCATCTTGTCTTTACTAATAACATAATATAGTATATTGTATATACGTATAATATTTATAATATCATAATGTAATACAATATAATACTAGTAATAATAATTCAATATTATAATTATAATTATATATTTACATTACATGTAATATTACTAATAATATTACAATATAACGGTATAGTTCAATATAGTAATATATACTGATATTGTAAGGTAAAGGTAAGTCATGTTTGACTCTGGGGTGTGGTGCTCATCTCCATTTCTAAGCCGAAGAGCCAGTTTTGTCCGTAAACACCTCTAAGGTCATGTGGCCAGCATGACTGCATGGAGCGCCGTTACTGATATTGTACTATGCTAATAATATAATATATTGTATGAAAATATATATTGTAAGTCGCTCTGAGTCCCCTTCGGGGTGAGAAGGGCGGCATATAAACGCCGTAAATAAATAAATAAATAAATAAATAATGCTCTCTGGATGTAGGTGAACTACAACTCCAAACCTCAAGGTCAATGCCCAGCAAACCCTTCCAAGATTTTCTGTTGGTCAAGGGAGTTCTGTGTGGCAAGATTGGTTCAATTCCATTGTTGGAGTTCATAATGCTCTTTGATTGTAGGTAAACTATAAATCCCAGCAACTACAACTCCCAAATGACAACATTAATCCCCTGCCAACCCCCACCAGTATTCAAATCGGGGCATATCACGTATTTGTGCCAAATTTGGTCCAGTGAATGAAAATCCATCTTGCATATCAGATATTTACATTGCAATTCATAACAGTTATGAAGTAGCAACGAAAATAATGTTATGGTTGGGGGTCAGCACAACATGAGGAACTGTATTAAGGGGTTGCAGCATTAGAAAGGTTGAGAACCACTTCTTTAAATGATTTGGCCCCATCCCTGTCTGCAGTCCTTTTTTTCCCTCCAACTGTTTCCCCTCATTTCTGCCTCTCTTTGGGCCTTTCCTAATGGAGGGCCGCTCCGGTTATGTGCAGCATTTATTTCAGAGCGATGAGGTGGGAGAGCCAGAAGAAGAGTCGGACCCCGACAACTCCAGCGTCCACAGCTCCTCGGTGCGTTCAGACAGTTCAGGCAGGGTCAAGAAAGCCAAGCGGGGTAGGCCTGGGCGGAAGAAGAAAAAAGGTGAGCGTTGGCTGCGGATTGAGTGGGCAACCGGACACCTTTCCCAATGTAGTCCACCCTAGGGATGCATATCATTTGCGATTCAGGAGAAAATGCCTCTAGAACATGGCCATATAGCCCGAAAAAACCTACAACAACCCAGAAATTGATATTCTTCACAGTATTCTTTCAGCCTTTGAAAGATCCCACAATCACTGGTTTGCAACCTGTGAGTCCCCAAATGTTTTGGTCTTCGAGTACTCGGGAGACTTATTATTAATTGGCAATTAGTTTCTGTTTTATTTATTTATTTATTTATTTATTTATTTATTTACAGCTTTTATATTCCGCCCTTTTCACCCCGCTGGGGACTCAGGGCGGATTACAGTGTACACATATATGGCAAACATTCAATGCCAATTTTTGACATACAAACATATACAAACATACACAGAAGCTATTTAACTTTTTTCTGGCCGCCAGGGGAGCTGTCGCTTTCATCATCCATCTGCGACACTGATGAAGCACTTCCGCATTCCCCGCATGCTTCCCTGCTGGAATGCTCTGCTGGAGTCTTCTTTATGGCCCCATAAATCAGTTAATTTAGCCTCCCCACACTTTAAGATTGTACCTAATTTTCCTACTTGGCAGATGCAACTGTCTTTCGGGTTGCAAAGGTCAACAACAGGCTACACATAATGGGTTGGAAACCCACTCCAACCTGGGCTGGCTTCGAACTCATGACCTTTTTGGTCAGAGTGATCTTAATGCAGCTGACACTCAGCCAGCTGCGCCACAATCCCGGTGATTATAAAGACAGTCATTCAACCGATACCGAATGGTGATACTTGTTTTCATTAATCATAAGCCAAATGTGATGTTATTAATTATTAATTAATGTTATTAATTACTTAAATGTTGTATTTCATCATTCTACTTTCACTTGACTTATCCGATAGTTTGTTGACCGAAATAAAGGCTACTGACTGACTGACTGACCAGAGTTTACTTTTTCGTTCTTATTAGCAACTTTTAATTACAGTCCAGCAAGCAGGTAGTTAGTCATTACAAGCCTTAATATTATACTGGTGTCTACAAAATTATTAACTCCATCCATACATTCTTCCATACACATCATCTTAAATCCACATTTATCAAATCTGCACATTGAATTTCTTGGGACAGTCTGAAAAACTGAAATGCCGCCGCATGCCTGTGACTCTGTCTTTGGTTGGTGCCCTCACGCTGCTGTGCTTTCTCCTTCCCTCCCGGCCCGGCAGTTGCTGGCGAGGAAGAGGCGGACGGCTACGAGACCGACCACCAGGACTACTGCGAGGTGTGTCAGCAGGGCGGGGAGATCATCCTCTGCGACTCCTGTCCCAGAGCTTACCACCTGGTGTGCCTGGACCCGGAGCTAGACAAGGCCCCTGAGGGAAAGTGGAGCTGCCCCCACTGTGTAAGCTGCTCACCTTTCTTCTTTGTTCTCTGCACACTAGCACCTCCCGCCCCCCCTGCTTCCCCCATTTCCAAGGAAGGAGCCTGCCTGCTTGGAGCCTCTGCTTTGGTTTAGGGTGCGCTTCCTCTTCCAGCTTCGGAGCCCAGAATTCTGACCTCTCAGAAGGAAATCTAGCTCCAAAACACTGTGATTAGTAAAATTATCCTTTTTTTCTTTGGGTCTTTGGGTGAATTATAATGGGGTAAAATCACAGATTACTATTCAAAGAACCACAGCCTGTTCTTCTTCTGTAGTCTCTGCGAATCACACAATTGGGTTTTGTGATCAATCGTGTGAATTCATACGAGGGGTATTTTTAAAGTAAGGTCCGTTTTGTTGTAGACACTAATAGTTCGCGTGCATACTGCAACGAGCGCGTGTGTCGTGTACCGGCATGCCTGGGGAACAACTGTGCTCAGTTTCCGCTCTGTAGCTCACCTGTACGGTTCTGTTCTGTGCTTTAAAAATGTCTAAGACTATCAGCTCACCCTCCGCATGTGAGGTTCGCTCAGTGATACGGTTTTTGTCAGCAAGGAACCTGCCTGCTGCAGAAATTCATCGACAGATTTGTGAAGTGTACGGTGATACTGTTATGAGTGAAAGCAAAGTGCGTAAGTGGGTACGACAAAAGATGGCCGTGACAACGTCCATGATGAGGACCGCTCCGGTCGCCCTTCTTTGATTACAGACGATTTGGTGGCTTCAGTTGAAGCGAGTATTCGTGAGAACAGGCGCTTCACAATAACAGGTCTCTCAAACGAATTTCCTGACATGTCGAGATCAGTGCTTTACAACATTGTTTCTGAACACCTAAAGTTTAGGAAACTGTGCTTCTGTTGGGTCCTGAAACTCCTAACAGAGGACCACAAAAACCAAAGATTTGAGTGTGCGATCATATCAAATCGTCTGTAATCAAAGAAGGGCGACCGGAGCGGTCCTCATCATGGACGTTGTCACGGCCATCTTTGAATTGTCGTACCCACTTACGCACTTTGCTTACATTCATAACAGTATCACCGTACACTTCACAAACCTGTCGATGAATTTCTGCAGCAGGCAGGTTCCTTGCTGACAAAAACCGTATCACTGAGCGAACCTCACATGCGGCGGGTGAGTTGATAGTCTTAAACATTTTAAAGCACAGAGCAGAACCGTACAGGTGAGCTACAGAGCGGAAACTGAGCACAGTTGTTCCCGAGGCATGCCGGTACATGACGCACGTGCTCGTTGCGGTATGCACGCGAACTACTAGTGTCTACAACAAAACGGACCTTACTTAAAAAATACCCCTCGTAGATGGCCACTTTAGAGACCCACAATGACGTATGCAACTTGTTAAGCTATTAAGGTATTATGTATTTATTTATGACATTTATATGCCGCCCTTCTCACCCTGAAAGGGATTGAACGGCTTACAAGTTATATGTACATACAATATATTATGTTATAAGCATAGCACAATATTAGTATTATATATTACTATATTGTACTATACCACTATACTTTAATATTATTAGTAATATTACATGTAATATGAAACATAAAATCATTATATTTTATTATTACTAATATTATATTGTATTATTATTAGTTTTATATTGTATTACATCATAATATTAACAATATCATATGTGTATACAATCCATGATATATACATGATGATACTTGCTCTGCAAGTGGAATAAATCAAACCCCTCCCTCCCAAAACCATGTGATTCGGGCTAAAAAAGCCAATGTCTGTGTGTCCCTTGTGTGGGTTGGGGACGGTGGAAAAGGAGGGGCCTCGGGGGGTGCTGTGTGCAAAGGGACAAGGAGGCAAGGGCGTAGAGAAAAGACCCTGAGATGCCCTGTGGTTTCCAAATTTTAATCCAGTCCTCACCATATTTTTGTACCACAGTAACTTAACTGCAGAGACTAAGATCGTCTGGGGAGGCCTTGCTCTCAATTTCACCTTCCTGGGGAGAAGAAGCAGGGCCTTCTCGGTGGTGGCCCCTCGGAACTCCCTCCCTAGTAAAATTAGAGCAGCCCCCTTTCTCCTGACATTCAGGAAGAAAGTACAAATGTAGTTATGTAACCAAGCTTTCAGACAGCAAAGCTTGTGGTGCAATAAGATAATCAGGAATAGTGAACGGACCAGCGAAATGACTACGGACTTAATTTTGGATGGCATGATTTTAATAACTGTTTTTAAATCGTGGTGTTTATTCGTGGGTTTTAATATAAATGTTATTGTATTATTGGTGTTTAATTTTTTATGCTTTATGTGAAAATGTTACTTGATGTTTATGTTTTGATGTGGTCACGTTAATTTATTGTTATATGTTATTGTCTTGCTATTATCTTTTGGTTTTTCACATCTATGTATGGCCCTGAATTATAATGTTGGAAGCCACTTTTAGTTCCCTTAGGGCAGTGTTTCTCAACCTGGTGGTCGGGACAGCTGGAGAGGTCACAAGGGGGTGCCAGAGGGGTCGCCAAAGACCATCAGAAAACACAGTATTTTCTCTTGGCATGAAGGTTCTGTGTGGGAAGTTTGGTCCAATTCTATCGTTGATGGAGTTCAGAATACTTTTTGATTGTAGGTGAACTATAAATCCCAGCAACTACAACTCCCAAATGTCATGGTCTATTTTCCCCAAACTCCACCAGCGTTCACATTTGGACATAGTGAGTATTTGTGCCAAGTTTGTTCCAGATCCATCATTGTTTGAATCCACAGTGCTCTCTGGATATAGGTGAACTACAACTCCAAAACTCAAGGTCAATGCCCACCAGACCTTTCCAGTATTTTCTGTTAATCATGAGAGCTCTGTGTGCCAAGTTTGGTTCAATTCCATCATTGGTGGAGTTCAGAATGCTCTTTGATTATAGGTGAACTATAAATCCCAGCAACTACAACTCCCAAATGACAATCCCCCCCAACCCCACCAGTATTCAAATTTGGGTTTATTGGGTATTTGTCCCAAATTTGGTCCAGTGAATGAAAATCCATCCTGCATATCGATTCATAATAGCAGCAAATTCATAACATTTGAATTATGTATTGTCAAAGGTTTTCATGGCCGGAATCACTGGGTTGTTGTAGGTTTTTTCGGGTTGTATGGCCATGTTCTAGAGGCATTCTCTCCTGACGTTTCGCCTGCATCTATGGCAAGCATCCTCAGAGGTAGTGAGGTCTGTTGGAAGTAGGAAAAAGGGTTTATATATCTGTGGAATGACCAGGGTGGGACAAAGGTCTCTTTTCTGCTGGAGCTAGGTGTGAATGTTTCAACTGACCATCTTGATTAGCATACAATGGGCTGAATGTGCCTGGAGCAAACTTTTGTTGAGAGGTAATTAGATGTCCCTGCCTGCTTCCTCTCTATTGTTGTGCTGTTGCAACTGCGTAGTCTGACATGGTGGTTGTGAGAGTGCTTGTGAGAACACAGAAATGCTGGAGCACTCTCACAACCACCATGTCCGACTACATAGAAAAGCCGATGAAATCCACAAGCATGTGGACAATTTCAACAGAAAGGAAGAAACCATGAAAATGAACAAAATCTGGCTACCAGTATTAAAAAACTCTAAAATTACAACAGCATAACAACAGAGAGGAAACAGGCAGGGACATCTAAAAACCTCTCAACAAAAGTTTGCTCCAGGCACAGTCAGGCCATCAAATGCTAATCAAGGTGGTCAGTTGAAACATTCACATCTTGCTCCAGCAAACAAGAGTCCTTTGTCCCACCCTGGTCATTCCACAGATATATAAACCCATTTTCCTAGTTCCAACAGATCTCACTACCTCTGAGGATGCTTGCCATATATGCAGGTGAAACATCAGGAGAGAATGCCTCTAGACCATGGCCATACAGCCCGAAAAAACCTACAACAACTCATTTGCATTACGATTTGTAACAGCAGCAAAATTACAGTTATGAAGCGGCAATGGTTGGGGGTCACCACAACATGAGCAACTGCATTAAGAGGTTGCAACATTAGGAAGCTTGAGAACCACTGCCTTAGGGGGGAGAAAAGTGGTATATAAATGTAGTACAGAAATAAATAAAACAGATAATTAGCACTATGGCAATAGAGATGTTTGACATCCTGATGCTTTGTGTTGTCCTTGGATGAAAATGTCTGGACCTTTCATTCTCGAGAGCAGATCTGCATCTACTAAATAATCAACATTATTTCAGAACTGTGGCTCTTCCACATCCTTTGTTTTGCTTTACCGAGCATTTTGGCTGTAGAGAGCAAACACCGAAGCCCTTGAGCATCATTCTAAACCCTTTGAAGAGTCTTTGTCGTTTCCGCCTCCAAGGGCTCCTGCCTGCGTGACCCGACTATCGTAATCCCGCTCCCTCTCTTTGCTTCTGTCGTGTCGCTGGCCTGCAGGAAAAAGAAGGGGTGCAGTGGGAGCCCAAGGAGGAAGAGGATGAATACGAAGGGGAGATGGACGATGCCGAGAAGGAGGAGGAGGACGACCACATGGAGTACTGCCGGGTCTGTAAGGACGGCGGCGAGCTCTTGTGCTGCGACGCTTGCATCTCCTCCTACCACATCCACTGTCTCAACCCACCACTTCCCGAGATCCCTAACGGGGAATGGCTGTGTCCCCGCTGCACGGTGAGGCCGCGCGGGTGGAAGGGGGTGGTTGGGCTGCGAGGGAGAGCAAGGTGAAGAACAGGCCTTCACTGAGTCCAGAAATAATGGATTCCTAGGGTGAGAGGCTTTGGCACAGTGGTTCTCAACCTGTGGGTCCCCAGATGTTTTGGCCTTCAACTCCCAGAAATCCTAAAAGCTGGGATTTCTGGGAGTTGCAGACCAAAACACCCACAGGTTGAGAACCACTGCTTTACCAGATGGGTTGGCTTCTTGACTACATGACAGCTTTGTCTTTCCATTCCCAGTGTCCCATGCTGAAGGGCCGTGTACAGAAAATCCTCCACTGGCGATGGGGGGAGCCTCCAACGGCAGTTGCTCTGCCCCCGCCGCCTGAGGACAACCCAGAGGAGCCTCCTCCCAAGGCGATGCAAGGGCGCTCGGAGCGCGAGTTCTTCGTCAAGTGGTGCGGACTGTCCTATTGGCACTGCTCCTGGATAAAGGAGTTGCAGGTACGACCCTGATGAAAAGCGATGTGACATTGAAGCTCTGTCTCTGAAGGCTATGTCTACTGTCAAGGTCTCCTTTCCTCACTGAACTGTCTCAGTGGTGGTCATATTAGTGAGTAGTCAGAATTTAGAACATTTGAGCTAGAGGTTTAGCACAGCTGGTAAATCATCAGCAATTATAAGATCTATCAACCAAAAGGTTGCAAGTTCGAAGCCCTGGGTTGGCGTGAGCTGCCAACTGTCAGCCTAGCTCATTGTTTACCTAAGCAATTCAAAAACAGCTTTATCTGTGATTAGAGAAATTAGGTACCCCTAAAAGCGGGGGAGGTGTTTTATGATGCCATAAAAGAAAACAGATCAGAAAATGCTGGACAACCAAAAGGAAAGAGGGAGTCCTGATGGCTCTTTGTTATAGAGGATAGAGCAACAGCAGCCCCTAGACTTGAGCCCAACTTTCCATGACCAAAAACAGCGGGACACTGAGTCAAAACGAACCAATTCCTTCTGTTCTCTCTGTGTATTGTCTATATAAAGCGGCATTGGATGTTTGCCGTGTATGTGTACTGTGATCCGCCCTGAGTCCCCTTCGGGGTGAGAAGGGTGGAATATAAATAAAGTGTTGTTGTTGTTGTTGTTGTTGTTAACACAACAAGATGAGTTCACAGTAGACACTCAGCTGGCTGTTGCATTGGATCACACGTTGGACACTTCCCAAGTGTCTAGGACTGTGTGATGTATTGGTGAATAATGCGTGCAGATCGCAGTAAGGTGGCCTTTTGCAGCTGGCAGATGGTCATTTTGTCAGCTCCGATTGTGTTTAAGTGCAGGCCAAGGTCTTTAGGCACTGCACCCAGGGTGCTGATCACCACTGGGACCACCTTTACTGGCTTGTGCCAGAGTCTTTGCAGTTCAATCTTTACATCCTTGTTTATTATTATTATTATTATTATTATTATTATTATTATTATTATTAGAAATACAATAAGATACGTCCATAACAGACACTCTGCTGGCTGTTGAATTGGATCACACGTCGGATTCTTCCCAAGTGTCTAGAACTGTGTGATGTATCGGTGGATAATGCATGCAGATTCCAGTAAGGTGGCCTTCTGCAGCTGGCAGATGGTCATTTTGTCAGCACCGATTGTATTTAAGTGCAGGTCAAGGTCTTTAGGCACTGCACCCAGTGTGCCAATCACCACTGGGACCATCTAGACTGGTTTGTGCCAGAGTCTTTGCAGTTCGATCTTTAAATTCTCATATTGTGTCAACTTTTCCAGTTGTTTCTCTTCAATAATAATAATAATAATAATAATAATAATAATAATAATAATAATTGTGCCTTTTATTCCCATTGAATCCTAGCTCGAGATCTTCCACCTGGTGATGTACAGGAATTACCAACGAAAGAATGACATGGATGAGCCTCCACCACTGGACTACGGCTCTGGCGACGATGACGGCAAGAGCGAGAAGAGGAAGATCAAGGACCCTCTGTATGCCGAGATGGAGGAGAAGTACTACCGCTACGGCATCAAGCCTGACTGGATGACCGTCCATCGCATCATCAACCACAGGTCAGCTTGTGTCTCTCTGTGTGTGGCGGAGAGAGAGTTAGTATTTCTTGCCACATTGCCTCCTAACCCTAGCAATGACCCAACCCTTGTTAGTGGGTTGTTAAACCCTTTGAGATCCACGCATCTTTTGGAAATATTGTGATCCCAGCATTCATTGTTGAAAATCTTGTGTACAACAATCAGTGGTTAATGGTCCAGCTAGAGACAGTTGTGTGAGTCGGCAGCAGAGCAGCTGTTGTGTTTTTTTTGTTTTGCCTTGTTTGGAAAGCAAAGCATCAATTATGACTGTGGAGAATTACATGGAGTCAGTCATTCTCCACATGTGTTTCCCCAAGAAAATATCTTCCCCGCTGCTCCCGTTCTCTCCCCCCCCCCCCCAAACTCCTTTCTTATGACTTGAAACTCTTCTTTCTTTTTTTCTTGTTGTGTTTGAGGTCCAGACTTTCTCTGCGGCAAGGGCCTTGATCCACTGTAGCCTTTAATGACTTGAACGGCTGCCTTGCAGTTGCATGGCTATTATTGCTATGAAAGGGAGTTAGCAAACCCTCCTTGTGTCTTCTTAAAATTAAAATTAATTAATTAAATTCATTAAATTAATAACATTAATTCATTAAGAAATTAAAACAGCTTCCTCCCTTTCTTCCTACAAGAAACAATTAAAGACTTGTGCACCAGTTGCTCCTGTACCTTGGGAAGTCAGACTTGGTAGTCCATGCTCTGGTTACATCCCATATAGCAGCGTTTCTCAACCTGGGGGTCGGGACCCCTGGAGGGGTCGTGAGGGGGTGTCAGAGGGGTCACCAAAGACCATCAGAAAACACAATGTTTTCTGTTGGTCATGGGGGTTCTGTGTGGGAAGTTTGGCCCAATTCTATTGTTGGTGGAGTTCAGAATGCTCTTTGATTACAGGAGAACAAAAAATCTCAGCAACTACAACTCCCAAATGTCAAGGCCTCTTTTCCCTGAACTCAACCAGTGTCCACATTGGGGTATATTTAGTATTTGTGCCAAGTTTGGTCCAGAGCCATAATTGCTTGAGTGCACAGGGCTCTCTGGATGTAGGTGAACTACAACTCCCAAAATGTCAAGGTCTATTTTTCCCAAACTGTAGGTGTTTGGAGTTTGTAGGTGAACTACTACTCCAAAACTCAAGGTCAATGTCCACCAAACCCTTCCAGTATTTCCTGTTTGGTCCAATTCCATTGTTGGTGAAATTCAGAATGCTCTTTGATTGTAGGTTAACTACAAATCCCAGCATCTACAATTCCCAAATGACAAAAGCAATCCCTTCAACCCCACAAATATTCAAATTTGGATGTATCAAGTATCTGTGCCAAATTTTGTCTCGTGAATGAAAATATATCCTGCATATCAGATATTTACATTACGATTCATAAGTCACAAAATTAATTATGAAGTTGCAACAAAAATAATTTTATGGTTGGGGGTCACCACAACATGGGGAACTGTATTAAGGGGTCGCGGCATTAGGAAGGTTGAGAATCACTGCCATATAGACTACTGCAACGTGCTCTACATGGGGTTGCCTTTGAAGACTGCGTGGAACTTCAATAGGTCCAATGGGCAGCAGCTAGGGTACAGGGAGCATACAACCCCCCTGTTACATCAGCTCCACTGGCTGCCAGTCTGCTACTGAGAACAATTCAAAGTGCTGGATTTAATCTGTAAAGCCCTTAATGGTTCTGGCCCAGCTTACCTGTCCGAACGTATCTCCCTCTATGAACCATCACGGAGGTTAAGATCTTCTGGGAAGGCCCTGCTCTCGGCCCCACCCCTGTCATGACTGCAGTTGGCAGGGACTAATTTATTTATTTATTTATTTATTTATTTATTTATTTACCTGACTTATATACCGCTGTTCTCAGCCCGAAGGTGACTCACAGCGGTTCACAACAAATACGAACAGCAAAAATTCAGTGCTACAGTATAGAAACAGTTAACAACCTAACACATTACACAATTAATAAACAGTTACTACAATACCCCATTCACTGTCGTCTCATCATCAAAAACATGTTCCAGATTCGTCAACCATTGTTCCATTCCAGTGTTCATTAACCAATCATTGCACTAATTATTGGAACGCCTGCTCAAACAGCCAGGTCTTCACTTTTTTGTGGAATACCATTAGAGATGGTGCTAGTCTAATGTCCGTAGGAAGGGCGTTCCACAGCCGAGGAGCCACCACCAAGAAGGCCCTATCTCTCGTCCCCGCCAGCCGAGCTTGAGAAGCAGGCAGGATCGAGAGCAGGGCCTCCCCGGAAGATCTCAAAGTCCTGGTGGGTTCATAGGCAGAGATGCGGTCGGATAGGTAGCTTGGGACGGAACAGTTTAGGGCTTTAAAGGCCAACGCCAACTCTTTGAATTGAGCCTGGTAGCAGATCGGTAGCCAGTGGAGTTGGTGCAAGAGGGGGGTTGTATGCTCCCTGCGCTCCGCTCCTGTTAAAATCATGGCTGCCGAGCGTTGGACTAGTTGGAGCTTCCGAGCTGTCTTCAAAGGCAACCCCACGTAGAGAGCGTTGCAGTAGTCTAAACGGGATGTAACCAGAGCGTGGACTACTGTGGCCAAGTCAGACTTCTCAAGGTACGGGCGCAGCTGGCGCACAAGCTTTAGCTGTGCAAATGCTCCCCTGGTCACCGCCGAAACCTTGGGTTCCAGGCTCAGCGATGAGTCCAGGGTCACACCCAAGCTGCGAACCTGCGCCTTCAGGGGGAGTGCGGCCCCATCCAACACAGGCTGTAACCCTATGTCCTGTTTGGCCTTGCGACTGACCAGGAGTACCTCTGTCTTGTCCGGATTCAATTTCAATTTGTTCGCCCTCATCCAGACCGGCCAAGCACCGGTTCAGGACCTGAACAGCCTCCTTAGTAGCAGGTGGGAAGGAGTGACAGGACCTACTCAGTGGCAGCTCCTCGGCTCTGGAACTCTTTCCCCAGTGAGATTGGATCAGCACCCTCCCTCCTGGCCTTTAGAAAGAAAACAAAGATATGGATGTGGCATCAAGCCTTTGACTAATAAATTGTGCAGTACAAAGTTCAATGAAGGAACATGTGCAATGACCATTTGGAATGGCTAATGTATACAATTTCTGGATCATGGCATTTTAATGTTTATACTAGGATGATTTCATGCTTGTCAGAATCTTTAAATTTTATGCATGTCTTATGTTTAATGGTTTTAATCATTGTTATATGTAGTAATTACCGTATTTTCTGGTGTATAAGACTACTTTTTAACCCAAGAAAATCTTCTCAAAAGTCTGGGGGTCATCTTATACGCAGGAGTTGTCTTATACAGGGTAGTCGTCTTATAGAGTGGGTGCTGAAACTTCTAATCCAGATTGAAGAATCTGTGGTTGCTTCATATGGTGGGGGGAGCTCAAAAATGGCAGTGGCCGTGTCCCTGCTGTATGCAGCGGCTGTATGAAAGCATTAAGGGCGACGCTGTACAAGTACGGTAGAAGGAAATCCATTCATCAGGATTCGTGGACTTAATGCGGTCCTGATGGTGAGGTGTCCAGGGCGCCCAGGGTATGGAAAAAAGAGATAGAGTGGCTCTGGGCCCAGAAAAACACACCTCTTTTACCTGTTTGGCACGCCCTTGTATCCTATTACTGTGCCTCCTCCTCTGCCTCTCAGATCTCGCTCTTCAAGACTGCAGTGAAGCGGTGCAGGTGCGCATGTGTGAGATCTGATAGGCAGAGAAGGAGGGACAGTGATAGGAAAATTACCAGATTGAAATCAAATCTGATGTTTTTAAAAATTTTATTTGGTGTGTGTTGAAAGAGGGGTAGTCTTATACGGCGAGTATATCCCAAACTCTATATTTTAACTGGAAAAGTTGAGGGTTGTCTTATACTCCCAGTTTGTTGCAATCTGGAGCAGGGAACGAGGCCCTAAGATAACTATCCACCACACTTGACTGTGAAAAACAATCCTTTTTTATTGAAGAAAAATGGTTACAAAATAAAGGAAAAATGCAAGTCAAAAGCCACAGCAAAATCAGCAAACATGAATTTAAATGGACAAAGCAAAAGCCAAAGCCACACTGCAAAATACTAGAACCTGTTAGCAATCCACTAACCGTACTTGATATCCTAGAAATCTTTCAAGACCATGGCCAGGGAAACCGGGAGAACTGCCAAGGTCTTCATCAATCTGAAACGATGCCTGAACTGAGAAAGTCAGCCCAGCGGAAGGCAATTAAAGCCGAAGAATTGGTTCCGTGAACCGCCCCTCTGTTTTGAAGCCGTTGTTTGTATTTCTTTTAATCGGGAAGACCTTCGCAAGCTGAGTGATTTACTTCTGTCTTGCCAAATCTGGCCCCTTCTGTTGTCATTAAAGTTACCAGGTGCAGAAGGGAGTGAAAGGTCATGGCTTCCCTCTGAAACATTCTCATGAACACTGGTACTTTCATTTTCCAAATCTACAGAAGTTCCTTCCTCACTAATTTCAGGAACATTGGCATTTTCCAAACCTACAGAAGTTTCTTCCTCACTAATTTCAGGAGCATTGGCATCAAGAGGTACATTTTCATTAGCATCAGTAAATATATTTTCATTAGCATCAGGAGGAACAAACAGAGAATCAGGTTCAAGTTCAAACTCAGGCTGAACCCCAACACAGTTGTCTTATATGCCGGCAAATACGGTAGTTATGATTTCCTTGTGTACTTTATGCTAGCATTGCATTTTTGCCATTAGTATGTTGCAAATCGCCTTGAGTCCTCCCAGGGGTGAGAAAGGCTGTTTATAAAGACAATAAATAAAAAAAAATACCTTCCTGTTTAGACAGGAATTTAATGAAGGAAACTAAGCTGGAGTGATAAGAAACAACATAATGTGATAGACTGGAACAAAGTGCAATATAAGCAGACATGGTGCCAGAAGAATGTGAATATATACTACTGTTGTTTTAAACTGCTTATTTTATAATGTTTTATATTTATTCTCAATGTATATGGATTGTTGTTTGCATTATTTTAATATGTTGTAAGCTGTTTTCGGTCCAGTGAGGGAGAAAAGCGGGATATAAATAAAGATTTTATTATTATTATTACTCTGTTTACTTTCTGGTACTTTCTTCTTTTTTTTCTGTCCTGAAGCATTGACAAAAAGGGCAACTATCACTACTTGGTGAAATGGCGTGACCTTTCCTATGACCAGTCCACCTGGGAGGAGGATGAGATGCCAATTCCCGACTATGAGTACCACAAACAGGCCTACTGGTTCCATAGGTAAGAAGGTCCTTCAGCTTCACTGATGTCTTGGAAACTAGGATGGAGACTCACAGGCTCTTGTGCCCTATAGCCATGCCAGGCTTATGTTTCGTGGGTGAAACATCAGAGAGGTCTTTCTTTTCTTTAGGGAGCTGATTATGGGCGAAGACCCTGCCCAGCCCAGGAAGTACAAGAAGAAGAAAAAGGAACTAACATCGGAGGACCCTCCTAACTCTCCCACAAATGATGTAAGCTCTGCGGAAGCTGTGGAATGACCCTTCTGCCACTGGATATTTATTTATTTATTTATTTATTTATTTATGACATTTCTATGCCGCCCTTCTCACCCCAAAGGGGACTCAGAGTGGCTTGCAAGATATACACATACAATATATTATGTTATTAGCATAGTACAATATCAGTATTATATATTACTATATTGTACTATACCATTATATTGTAATATTAGTAATATAATAAATATTGTATAATTGTAATTGTTTGTGCTGGCATTGAATTTTGCCATTACCTATGTGGAAACCGCTTTGAGTCCCCTTCGAGGTGAGAAAAGCGGTATACAAATACTGTAAATAAATAAAATAATAATATTACGTGTAATATAAAATATATAATTATAATATCATTACTATTATTCATAGTAGTATTATATTGTATTACACTAGCTGACCCCTGCCACGCATTGCTGTGGCTCAGACTTTGTGTATATATGTGTTTGTGTGTGTGTATACATTTGTGCATATGTGTGTGTGTGGTTGTGGGTGTATATGTGTGTGTAAATATGTGTGTGTATATTTGTGTGTTTATATGTGTAGAAGCATATTGTGTTTATGTGTGTGCTTGTCTATATACATATTTTTGTGTATATGTATATGTGTGTGCATGTGTATATATGTATGTGAGCATGTATATATGTATATATGTGTGTGTGTGTGCATGTATGAATGTGTGCATGTGTATAAGTATATGACTGTATGTGTATATGTATATATTGTGTATTTGGGGGGGGGGAGTTAAGTCTGTTCCGCTGGGGTTTTGTGTGTATATTTGTGTATTTGTGTGTTTATATGTGTACATGCATATTGTGTATATGTGTGTGCTTGTCTATATGCATATTTGTGTGTATATGTATATGTATATGTGTGTATGTGTGTATGTATATATGTATGTGAGCATGTATATATGTGTGTGTGTGTGTGTATTTGTGTGTGTGAGTGTATGAATGTGTGCATGTGTATAAGTTTCTGACTGTATGTGTATATGTATATATTGTGTATTTTTAGGGGGTTTTAAGTCTGTTCCGCTGGGGTTTTGTGTGTATGTGCGTGTTTAGGGGTGATGGACACTCGTTGGATTGTTAGGTGTGTTGTGTCCAAATTTTGTGTCAATTTATCCAATGGTTTTTGAGTTATGTTAATCCCACAAACTAACATTGCATTTTTATTTATATAGATTATAATATTATAAATATTATATGTATATACAATATATTACATTACATATTATATTATATTATTAGCATAGCACAGGAGACAAAGTGGAACTGTCCCCTGGCCCCCTCTCTCTTCACTCTGGCCCAGAGCAGCAGTTGGTGTTGTGGGGAGGGGTCCCCAATTGATGACATATGGGGCAGGAATGGTGTACTACAGATTTAACTTTCCACAAACAGGAAAAATGGGATGTGGAGAGGTGCAAGTTCCCATGTACCTGGTCGGCCTGCATTTTACCAAAAGTGGGCAAGGGCCTGGGAAGTGATGGAGTCGGGGTCTGTTCCATGTGTTGCTTGCTACAGCCTTAACTCTCTCCCTTGCAGCCAACTGTGAAGTATGACAGCCAGCCCCGCTTCATCACGTCCACAGGGGGCACGTTACACATGTATCAGCTGGAAGGCCTCAACTGGCTGCGGTTCTCTTGGGCCCAGAGCACAGACACCATCCTGGCTGACGAGATGGGCCTCGGCAAGACCATCCAGACCATTGTCTTTCTGTACTCACTCTACCGGGAGGTGAGGCAGGAGCAGCGCTTCTGGGGAAATCTAAGGGATACACACCTGGGAAATGGGGCAGGGCCAGGTTTCCCAGGTGCATTTGCTTTCAGAGATGTGTTGGCTGCAGGAAGGCCAGGGGTCTCCTGTTGTAATTCAACCCCACATTGACCAAGTCCCAAGTCCTCAATGAGGAGCAGTTAGTTCGTTTAGTATAGTTAGTTAGTTTAGTATATTCACTCTATAGCAGACATGGGTAAACTTGGGCCCTCCAGGTGTTTTGGACTCCAACTCCCACAATTCCTAACAGCCAGTAGGCTGTTAGGAATTGTGGGAGTTGGAGTCCAAAACACCTGGAGGGCCCAAGTTTGCTGTAGAGTGACTATCGGAGAGATGCAGTGATTTTCCCTCTCTTGAAACCTTAGAAGAGATGGGTGTTAGAGTCACTCACACCCAGTTCTTGATTATTAATACAGTTAATGCTTATTATTGTAAACAAACCTTTTGTGAGTTGTGAATTTTTTGGGCTGTATGTCCATGTTCCTGAAGCATTCTCTCCTGACGTTTTGCCTGCATCTATGGCAGTCATCAGGGGAATTCCAGACAAGAAACAATCAGGGCCAGCTAATCACCTCCCAACAAAGGATTCCCCCGGGCAGTAAGAAGCCAGATCTTGAAACTGCTCGGCCATTAAATGCTGATCAAGGTGGCCAGTTGCAACATTCACTCTTACCTCCAATAGACAAGAGTTATTTCTCCCACCCAGGACATTCCACAGATTTTTTTTTGTCGTGTCAGGAGCGACTTGAGAAACTGCAAGTCACTTCTGGTGTGAGAGAATTGGCCGTCTGCAAGGACGTTGCCCAGGGGACGCCTGGATGTTTTTTGATGTTTTGCAAATGTATCTAAATTAACTCAATGTATACATACAAATACAAATGTCAATAAAACATAGGGTTGTTACAACTAAATTAACTCAATGTATACATACAAATACAAATGTCAATAAAACATAGGGTTGTATTGTTGGATTGATGTTTTGATGTGAATTAATTGATATTGCTGTTTTAATTGATTAATGATCTGTTTTGTATTGTTGAACTGGTTGTTAACCGCTCTGAATCGCCCGAGGCTTGAGAAGAGCGGTATACAAATGAAGTAAATAATAATAATAATAATAATAATAATAATAATAATAGTAAATATGTTTTATTGACATTTGTATTTGTATGTATACATTGAGTTAATTTAGATACATTTGCATTACTGCTATTAGTGGATTTTGGTCTCTTCAATTCCAAGGGAAACATTTTTTCTTTTCTGCTTTTGATGTTTTACCATCCTTGTGGGAGGCTTCTCTCGTGTCCCCGCATGAGGAGCTGGAGCTGACAGAGGGAGCTCATCCACACTCTTCCCAGATTCAAACCTGCAACTTGTCGGTCTTCAGTCTTGCCGTCACAGGGGATTAACACAGATATATAGTATAAACCAGGAGCCTCCAGTGGCGCAGTGGGTTAAAGCACTGAGCTGCTGAGCTTGTTGATCAAAAGGTTGCAGGTTCAATTCCGGGGAGCGGCGTGAGCTTCCGCTGTCAGCCCTAGCTTCTGCCAACCTAGCAGTTCGAAAACATGCAAATGTGAGTAGATCAATAGGTACCGCTCCGGCGGGAAGGTAAGGGCGCTCCATGCAGTTATGCCGACCACATGACCTTGGAGGTGTCTACGGACAACGCTGGCTCTTCGGCTTAGAAATGGAGATGAGCACCACACCCCAGAGTCAGACATGACTGGACTTAATGTCAGGGGACTACCTTTACCTTTACCTTATAGTATAAACCCCATTTTCCCTAGTTTCAAACAGACCTCATAGATGTGGGCAAAACGTCAGGAGAGAATGCTTCCGGAATATGGCCAGACAGCCCGGAAAACTCACAAGAACCCTGTGATTCCGGCCATGAAAGCCTTTAACAATACCAGCCTTTTATATTTTAAAGATTGGACTCTGCATGTTTGCCTCCTAAGCTTGACAGCCACATCACACGGCACTTCGCGCTCTGCTCGCTAATGAGCGGATGCTCAACTTTTGCATCCTGTCTGTTTGTGCTGTATATTTTAGGGTAGTCTCCCCTGTCGTCTCCTGCAACTTCCCTCCGCCTGGCCTGTGTGATGTGTCTGCCCTTTTGGACAGTGGCTGTGCTGCGTCCGTGTCGCGTACTCGGCCTAGCGCATCGCTGGGGCTTTTTAATGAATGTTTGCTGGGAGCAGTGCGCCCGCCCCAGGCCAAGGGTCCTTCTGCGAACAGCTGTTCCTTCTGTATGAACAGCTGCTGTGGCTGGCGGTGTGTCAGGGATCCCAGCAGAGCCAAGGGAGAGCCGCGCTCGCTCGCTCGCTCGCTCGTTCTGGCAGCCAGGCTTTTATGAATGGATGTCTCTTTGCCTCGATGAGCCCCTGGGAGCCAAAAGCAAAGAGCTTGAGAATTGCTGTATCAGGCTGAGTCACGGCGGCGCACGGAGAGTTCCTTCCAGTGCGTGCTTAGGCGGTCTCCCTTTCTCTCTCCCCCACCCCCAGGGCCACACCAAGGGGCCGTTCCTGGTCAGCGCCCCCCTCTCCACCATCATCAACTGGGAACGGGAGTTTCAGATGTGGGCCCCCAATTTCTACGTGGTGACCTACACGGGGGACAAGGACAGCCGCTCCATCATCCGGGAGCACGAGTTCTCCTTCGAGGACAACGCCATGAAAGGCGGGAAGAAGGCCTTCAAGATGAAGGCAAGTGGGTCAGGAAACACAGAAGCTGCACGGGCAGCATTGCACTCTGACGCTTGCCTCATATGTTTTGACTGTGGTGAATATACACAGGAGCTGCTGTCTGGCCTTGAGGTGAAAGGCAGACTGTAAACCCCTTCCAGATTGTCAGCTTGCCTTAAAATGCATAATAATAATAATCATAATCATAATCATAGAATCATAGAATCAAAGAGCTGGAAGAGACCTCATGGGCCATCCAGTCCAACCCCATTCTGCCAAGAAGCAGGAATATTGCATTCAAATCACCCCTGACAAATGGCCATCCAGCCTCTGCTTAAAAGCTTCCAAAGAAGGAGCCTCCACCACACTCCGGGGCAGAGAGTTCCACTGCTGAACGGTTCTCACAGTCAGGAAGTTCTTCCTCATGTTCAGATGGAATCTCCTCTCTTGTAGTTTGAAGCCATTGTTCCGCATCCTAGTCTCCAAGGAAGCAGAAAACAAGCTTGCTCCCTCCTCCCTGTGGCTTCCTCTCACATATTTATACATGGCTATCATATCTCCTCTCAGCCTTCTCTTCTTCAGGCTAAACATGCCCAGTTCCCTAAGCCGCTCCTCATAGGGCTTGTTCTCCAGACCCTTGATCATTTTAGTCGCCCTCCTCTGGACACATTCCAGCTTGTCAATATCTCTCTTGAATTGTGGTGCCCAGAATTGGACACAATTATACCCTGCCACCATCTTCCCCAACGGAGCAGGGAGCGGCTTACATGGGGCCAAGCCCGGACAACATATTTATTTATTTTTATTTATTTACAGTATTTCTATACCGCATTTCTCACCCCTCGGGGGATTCAAAGCGGTTTACACTGACAAAACTTCAATGCCATTCATTGGACACTGACGTGATGCCAAACCATAACAACCACAATAATAAAACCACAATTAAACATAAATCATAATTAGACAGTACATAAGCAATCATTAAAACAATAAATAATAAAAACAGTCTCGCCAGTCGCATTGTCATTCTAGTCCATGTCCTTTAAATTCTACAAACATCTGTCCGAAGGCCTGATCCCAAAGCCATGATTCTAATTTCTTTCTAAAAGCCAGGAGGGCGGGAGCAGATCTTACCTCATTTGGGAGTGTGTTCCATAGGCGAGGGGCCACCGCTGAGAAGGCCCTGTCTCTCGTCCCCACCAGACGCATTTGTGCAATTGATGGGAGCAAGAGCAGGGCCTCCCCGGATGATCTTAGATTACGAGATGGGACGTAGAGGTGGATGCGTTCAGACAAGTAGGCTGGGCTGGAACTGTATAGAGCTTTATAGGTCAAAACCAGCACATTACAACATATTACAGTTTTTAAAATGTAATTTGATGCTACTGCTTGTTGCTTATGAATAGTTGTAATATGTTGTTTATTTTTGCTGTAATATGTTTTCTGGGTTTGGCCCCATGTAAGCCGCTCCAAGTCCCTGTTGGGGAAATGGTGGCGGGGTATAAATAAAGATGATGATGATGATGATGATGATGATGATTAGATGGAGCTGATGGTGACTCACCTTCTCTCTCTCCTTCTCCCTTTGTGTTTTCAGAGAGAAGCCCAGGTGAAGTTCCACGTCCTCCTGACCTCGTATGAACTGGTCACCATTGACCAGGCTGCCTTGGCCTCCATCCGGTGGGCCTGCCTTGTGGTGGATGAAGCTCACCGGCTCAAAAACAACCAGTCTAAGGTGAGAAGAGTTTGCTGCGTTGAAGCATGAAGGGAAATCAGCCTGTGGGATACTTCTGCTTGGTTGTGGCATGTGGGCGTAACAGTCAAAGCAAGGTTCCCTTTCCTTGATGTCCATGCTGTTCTCGCTTTCAGTTTTTCAGGGTGTTAAATGGCTATAAGATCGACCACAAGCTGCTGCTCACGGGGACGCCCTTGCAAAACAACCTGGAGGAGCTCTTCCACCTGCTGAATTTCCTGACTCCAGAGAGATTCAAGTACGGCCAATCTGTGCACTGTTGATACTCTTTGCCCTGCAGTCCTGTTAGTTATAAGGCTAGAATCATAGAATCAAAGAGTTGGAAGAGACCTCATGGGCCATCCAGTCCAACCCTCTGCCAAGAAGCAGGAAAATTGCATTCAAATCACCCCTGACAGATGGCCATCCAGCCTCTGTTTAAAAGCTTCCAAAGAAGGAGCCTCCACCACACTCTGGGGCAGAGAGTTCCACTGTTGAACGGCTCTCACAGTCAGGAAGTTCTTCCTCATGTTCAGATGGAATCTCCTTTCTTGTAGTTTGAAGCCATTGTTCCGTGTCCTAGTCTCCAAGGAAGCAGTAAACAAGCTTGCTCCCTCCTCCTTTGTGGTTTCATCTCACATATTTATACATGGCTATCACATCTCCTCTCAGCCTTCTCTTCTTCAAGCTAAACATGCCCAGCTCCTTAAGCCGCTCCTCATAAGGCTTGTTCTCCAGACCCTTGATCATTTGAGTCGCCCTCCTCTGGACACATTCCAGCTTGTCAATATCTCTCTTGAATTGTGGTGCCCAGAATTGGACACAATATTCCAGATGTGGTCTAACCAAAGCAGAATAGAGGGGTAGCATGACTTCCCTTGATCTAGACACTATGCTCCTATTGATGCAGGCCAAAATCCCATTGGCTTTTTTTGCCGCCACATCACATTGTTGGCTCATGTTTAACTTGCTGTCCACGAGGACTCCAAGATCTTTTTCACACATCCTGCTCTCGAGCCAGGCATTGTCCCTCATTCCGTATCTTTGCATTTAGAGATGCTGCCCGTCCGCTCTGTCACTGAGATTTCCCATTTATCAGGTGTCTTCTCACTCCAACTGATCAGATTTAAGTCAGTGTACAGATTTCACACGCAGCTAGAAGAAGAGAGGTGTGAAAGAAATAGCAAGTGGCACCTCTCCAGACAGTGTCTGCTTAGTTGTCCCCTGTCTCAAAGACTTTCTCCACAGTCACTTGGTTTTTCCTAACCTCATAAGGCCCGTTGCCTAACAGTCAATTGCAAAATGTCAAGGGAGCCTACAGAAGCCATCTGTCTCACCTGACAAGGCAGCACCCGCATCCCCGGGTGTCTAGAAAACCTGTTCAGCCTCTGAAAGTTTATCTCTGAAAGGAGGTCTCCCTCTGCTGGCCCAGCATGTGCATGGACACCATTCTGGCAGCTTGGTCATCCCAGGCCACCCTTTATTTGGCCAATGGTGGTCTTCCAGTGTTTTGGTTGCTATCAGAGGTGAACTGTCCCCAAGTGGTGCCCAAACACTAAAAATATGGTCCACGGCCTCACCGTTACTACAGTGTTGCCACAAGAGCGACTGGTCTCGCGAAACCCTCTTATAGTGCCGATGTTGGAAAGGGAGAGACTGACTACCCAGGAAAGGGGCAACAACAAGCTTCCTGACTGTTGCTTCTCCTCTTCCTCCCTCCCCCTGAGCGGAGCCATTCCATGTGGTGCCTGGAAGTGGAGGCACTTTGGTATCTTCATTTTTAGGCCTGTTCCTGAGGTTATTTGGGGTGCTGACTCAGAAAATTGCATTGGATAGACCACATCAGCTCTAGATTATTAAATATTTTTTTTTGTGGGTCAGCAGATGGCAACTACTGATTGGCATGTGTTCTGCATCAAAAACTAGAGCTGATATAGCTTCGTGATCAAGAGAATTTCAGAAAATGTTTAAACACATCATGACATCAAATTAATAAAAAAAATAACCCCATAAGAATGAGAGCAGGCAATAAAGTATTTTCTTGTGACTTGAGCTTTTTGACTGCTTTACATACACAAGTATGGATAACTATAAAAACCCTATTTGTATAAATTGAAAAATGTTTAAAATCATAATCAAATGTTCCATTAACATTATGCTAACATATTTAACTTTTTCAGGAATTACTTATTTCTAATTTTGTAACATTCCAGTTTGTCCATATAGCATTACGTATTTATATATATATATATAGAGCACATATAAATGTAGTAAATAAATGTAGTAAATGTAGGCATATAAATGTAGTAAATAAATGTAGTAAATGTAGGCATATAAATGTAGTAAATTATATATATATATATATATATATATATATAATTTATTTACTATTATTTTATTTTATTATATATATATATATAATTTAATTTATTTACTACATTTATATGCCGACCTTTATATATATATATGCCGACTTTTATTTTTATATATATATGTGTATATGTGTGTGTGTGTGTGTGTGTGTGTATGTATGTGTGTGTGTGTGTGTGTATGTATATATATATATATAATTTACTACTATTTTATTTAATTCTCTCTCTCTCTCTCTCTCTCTATATATATATATATATTAATTTATTTACTACATTTATATGCCAACCTTCTCACCCTGAAGGGAACTCTCATATATATATATATATATATATAATACCTTTCCCTCTTCTTTCCTCCCCTCCCCCCTCCCCTTTCCTTCCTTTCCTTGACAACCATACATAAACATAACATTCACAGAAGATATATTCCTTGCCTTGCAAGGAGTTTCTTTAAAAATATACATTAGGATTTTTGCATATGATATGGAGCGGGTGGGGGGGGGGGGAGAAATAGCTGGGGGCACAATTGCTATTATCCAGATGCAAACAAATATCGTAACCAATAATTTTAGTTAGGAATAGTTTGCATGGATTTTACTTTGAAAATGTCTTAAATTTGAGTGAATGGTCAAGTACGTTTGTTATACTTATTTTGCACAAGTTGCCATTTGAATAAAGATCTAGACACGTTTCATTATTTTTGAATGTATGCTTTCTGATTATATATTAGATTGCTTGTGTCAAATAATTAATAAAATAATTCCAAAAAAAACCAAAAACAAAACAAAAACACACTAGAGCTGATGTGGTCTATCCAATGCAGTTATCTGAATCAGCACTCCGAGTAACCAAACCAAATCTAAGATTGACCAAAAACTGATTCGTAACCCTTTTGGTACTAATGTTGGAGAGTGGTCCCTGTGGTCAAAGGGGTCCCTGGTCAAAAAAAGGTTGGGAGCCATTGATATAAAACTTCTAGAGATATTAGCCTTTCTATCTCCTTCTACAGCAACTTGGAAGGGTTCCTGGAAGAGTTTGCTGACATCTCCAAGGAGGACCAGATTAAGAAGCTCCACGACCTCTTGGGCCCCCACATGTTGCGCCGCCTCAAGGCTGACGTCTTCAAGAACATGCCGGCCAAGACGGAGCTCATTGTCCGAGTGGAGCTCAGCCCCATGCAGAAGTACGGGGTGGGATTGCAGGAGGGAGGCTGCATGGCAGAAGGCCTTTGCGGGGCGGAAGGCCACTATACACCAAAAACCAATACAGTTATATAATCACAATAATATATGTCATACCTGTGCTTATAGTACTATAACATTAAATGTACTAGCGTCTTGTACAAAGTATACTTCATGCAATTCTCTAAATCAGGGGTCTTCAAACTTTTTAAACAAAGGGCCAGGTCACAGTTCCTCAAACTGTTGGAGGGGCGGATTATAATTTGGAAAAAAAAATGAATGAATTCCTATGCACACTGCACGTATCTTATTTGTAGTAGAAAAGACACTTAAAAACAATACAATAATTTAAATGAAGAACAATTTTAACAAATATAAACTTATTAGTATTTCAATGAGAAGTGTGGGCCCACTTTTGGCTGAAGATTCTATGATTCTAATAGTAATAATAATAATGACAGAGTAAAATAATAAATAACCTTGACTTGAGTATAAGCCGAGGGGGACTTTTTCAGTCTAAAACAAGGGTTGAAAAACTAGGCTTATACTTGAGTATATACAGTAGTTAAATTAGCCTCCCCACACATAGGTGGTAGCTAATTTTCCTACTTGACAGATGTAACTGTCTTTCGGGTTGCAAAGGTCGACAACAAGCTACACAATTGGTCGGAAGCTCACTCCAACCCGGGCTGGTTTCAAATTCATGACTTTATGGTCAGAACTGAATTTAATGCAGCTAAGTGTCTTTTTACGCAGACTAATGGGATGGGGAGATTTTTTTGTGTATTTTCTCCCTTTTTGTTAGTTTTTGCATGTCCTTCTGTGTATTGCTGGGTTATAGCATCTCTCGTACACTCATTCCCTTCATCTTTTTTTCCTCCCATTCTTTCCCTTCTTCTTCCTCCTCCACCTTGTCCCTTTTCCAAAATCAGGAAATACTATAAATATATTTTGACTCGCAACTTTGAAGCGTTGAACTCCCGCGGTGGCGGGAACCAGGTGTCGCTACTGAACATCATGATGGACTTGAAGAAATGCTGCAACCACCCCTACCTCTTCCCTGTTGCTGCAATGGTATGCGATGCCCTGCCTGGGATGGTTGGCTTTGGGAGGATCGCGAAGGAGCGGGGCAACTTCCTCCTCTTGTGAGATGGGGACAGAATGCCTTTAGTGCTGTGGGTCTGCAATTCGCTGGGATAGATGAGCCAAGATCAAGGCAAGGGAGATAGGGAAGGAAACCCAGCTCGCCCTCCCTTATCTTGGTCTATTTCAGGCATGGGCCAACTTTGGGCCTCCAGGTGTTTTGGACTTCAACTCCCACCATTCCTAACAGCCTCCGGCTGGAGGCTGTTAGGAATGGTGGGAGTTGAAGTCCAAAACACCTGGAGGACCCAAGTTGGCCCATGCTTGGTCTCATCATTCCTTATGATGATGGCTGTGTTTTGCCATGACAGGAGTCTCCCAAGCTGCCAAGCGGTGCCTACGAAGGGGGTGCTCTCATCAAATCCTCTGGGAAACTGATGCTGCTGCAGAAGATGTTGAGGAAACTGAAGGAGCAGGGCCATCGCGTGCTCATCTTCTCTCAGGTGAGGCAGCTGTGGGGTCCTGGGCTTTAGAATCAGAAAATTGCGAAGGTCTCCAGCTCCTACTTTGCAGGAATACACATCTAGAAGCACTTCCAAAGGATGACCATCCCACTTGTAATGTGGACCTCCATTGAAGGAGAGTCTGCTCATCTTGTAGGCCTGCTTGTGGTACTCAGAGGTATAATTGGCGTCATTAGAGCTGTGGTTCCCAATATGAGGTCCCCAATTGTGTTGAACTTCAATCATAGAATCATAGAGTTGGAAGAGACCTCATGGGCCATCCAGTCCAACCCCCTGCCAAGAAGCAGGAATCATCCCCATCATTCCTAGCAACAGGCAAAAAAAAGTATATTTTTGCCTGTTGTTAGGAATGAGAAGGGTGAAATATGTTTTAAATAAATAAATAAATCATTTAATTTTAATTTTGAGATAAATGTTTTTAATAGGTTCTTGTGGGTTTTTTCGGGCCATAGGGCCATGTTCTAGAGGCATTTCTCCTGACGTTTCGCCTGCATCTATGGCAAGCATCCTCAGAGGTAGTGAGGTCTGTTGGAATTAGGACAATGGGTTTATATATCTGTGGAATGGCTGGGGTGGGGCAAGGAGCTCTTCTCTGCTGGAGCTAGGTGTGAATGTTTCAACTGATCACCTTCATTAGCATTTGAAGGCCTGGCTGAGCCTGGGAAAATCTTTTGTTGAGAGGTGATTAGATGTCCTTGTTTGTTTCCTCTCTGTAGTTGTGCTGTTGTAATTTTAGAGTTTTTTAATACTGGTAGCCAGTGATGAACCAGCCTGGACATAGCATATTATTTGAGAACACAGAAATGCTGGACCACACCAACAACCACCATGTCAGACTACACAGAGAAGCCATTGAAATCCACAAGCATGTGGACAATTTCAACAGAAAGGAAAAGACCATGAAAATGAACAAAATCTGGCTACCAGTATTAAAAAACTCTAAAATTACAACAGTAAAACAGCAGAGAGGAAACAACCAGGCACATCTTAACACCTCTCAACAAAAGATTTTCCCAGGCTCAGCCAGGCCTTCAAATGCTAATGAAGGTGATCAGTTGAAACATTCACACCTAGCTCCAGCAGAGAAGAGCTCTTTGCCCCACCCCAGCCATTCCACAGATATATAAACCCATTGTCCTAATTCCCACAGACCTCACTACCTCTGAGGATGCTTGCCATAGATGCAGGCGAAACGTCAGGAGAAATGCCTCTAGAACATGGCCCTATAGCCCGAAAAAACCCACAAGAACCTAGTGATTCCAGCCATGAAAGCCTTCGACAATACAATGTTTTTAATGTTTGTGTATCCATATAATCAACCTCTCTAGGAACCTCTCTAGTCTACCCCCCCCCCCCCCCCAAATTATTCCAGGTTGGTTGGAAATACGTATATGCCTTTGTTGAATCTCATTCATTGGTGTATTTTCCAGATGACAAAAATGCTGGATCTCCTTGAGGATTTCCTGGACTATGAAGGATACAAGTATGAGCGGATTGATGGGGGCATCACCGGGGCCCTGCGGCAAGAGGCCATCGATAGGTTTAATGGTGAGCATGAAAGGTGTTGGGTCCTGATGTATGATGGTAGGAGGGGGACTTCTTCTTCCATTGTTGCAAAGCTGTTAGGAATTGTGGGAGTTGAAGTCCAGAACACATGGAGGGCCAAAGTTTTCCCATGCCTGGCATATATGGCTGATAAAGCAGAGCAGGAGTTACTCCCTCAAACTGAAACAATTTGACTCTTTCAAAAAGAGGACAATGAAAAGGGGCTGCAGTGGCGCAGCCATTGAATTGTCGAATCTGCTGACCTAAAGGTTGGCAGTTCAAAGCCACGGGTCAGAGTGAGCTCCCACTATTAGCCCTAGCTCCTGCCAGCCTATCAGTTTGAAATCATGGAAAAGTAAGTAGATCAATAGGTACCACCTCAGTGGGAAGGTAATAAAGGTGCCCATGCTGGCAACACGACCAGGAGGTGTCTATGGACAACAGGCTCCTTGGCTTGGAAATGGAGAAAGAGTACCTCCCCATTGCCGGAGTTGAGCACCGTCTCCAGAAGCCGGAAATGAAAGGGGAAGCCTTTACCTTTGTTTTGTGTATTTGTGTGTAATTGTTATTTCACTGTTTAAAAGGCATTGGATGTTTTCCTATCTGTGTATGTTGTAATCCATTCTGAGTCCCCTCAGGGAGATCGAGCGGAATATAAATGAAGTGTTGTCATTATTATTGTGGTTGTTGTTGTTGATAGAGCAGAATATAAATGAAGTGCTGTTATTATTGTGGTTGTTGTTGTTGATAGAGCAGAATATAAATGAAGTGCTGTTATTATTATTGTGGTTGTTGTTGTTGATAGAGCAGAATATAAATGAAGTGCTGTTATTATTGTGGTGGTTGTTGTTGACAGAGCAGAATATAAATGAAGTGTTATTATTGTGGTTGTTGTTGTTGATAGAGCAGAATATAAATGAAGTGCTGTTATTATTGTGGTTGTTGTTGTTGTTGATAGAGCAGAATATAAATGAAGTGTTGTTATTATTGTTGTTGTTGATAGAGCAGAATATAAATGAAGTGCTGTTATTATTATTGTGGTTGTTGTTGACAGAGCAGAATATAAATGAAGTACTGTTATTATTGTGGTTGTTGTTGATAGAGCAGAGTATAAGTGAAGTGTTATTATTGTGGTTGTTGTTGTTGCTAGAGTAGAATATAAATGAAGTGTTGTTATTATTGTGGTTGTTGTTGATAGAGCAGAATATAAATGAAGTGTTGTTATTATTGTGGTTGTTGTTGATAGAGCAGAATATAAATGAAGTGTTGTTATTATTGTGGTTGTTGTTGTTGATAGAGCAGAATATAAATGAAGTGCTGTTATTATTGTGGTGGTTGTTGTTGATAGAGCAGAATATAAATGAAGTGTTGTTATTATTGTGGTTGTTGTTGTTGATAGAGCAGAATATAAATGAAGTGTTGTTATTATTGTGGTTGTTGTTGTTGTTGATAGAGCAGAATATAAATGAAGTGCTGTTATTATTGTGGTTGTTGTTGTTGATAGAGCAGAATATAAATGAAGTGCTGTTATTATTATTGTGGTTGTTGTTGACAGAGCAGAATATAAATGAAGTACTGTTATTATTATTGTGGTTGTTGTTGATAGAGCAGAATATAAATGAAGTGTTATTATTGTGGTTGTTGTTGTTGATAGAGCAGAATATAAATGAAGTGTTGTTATTATTGTGGTTGTTGTTGTTGTTGTTGATAGAGCAGAATATAAATGAAGTGTTGTTATTATTGTGGTTGTTGTTGTTGATAGAGCAGAATATAAATGAAGTGTTGTTATTATTGTGGTTGTTGTTGTTGATAGAGCAGAATATAAATGAAGTGCTGTTATTATTATTGTGGTTGTTGTTGATAGAGCAGAGTATAAGTGAAGTGTTATTATTGTGGTTGTTGTTGTTGCTAGAGTAGAATATAAATGAAGTGTTGTTATTATTGTGGTTGTTGTTGTTGATAGAGTAGAATATAAATGAAGTGTTGTTATTATTGTGGTTGTTGTTGATAAAGGAGAATATAAATGAAGTGTTGTTATTATTGTGGTTGTTGTTGTTGATAGAGCAGAATATAAATGAAGTGTTGTTATTATTATTGTGGTTGCTTATTTATTTATTTATTTATTTACTGTATTTGTATACCGCCTTTCTCAGCCAATCGGCAACGTTGTTGTTGTTGTTGATAGAGCAGAATATCAACAGAATATAAATGTTATTATTATTATTGTGGTTATTGTTGATAGAACAGAATATAAATGAAGTGTTGTTGTTATTGTTGTTGAAGACAGCAGGAAATGAAGGGAGACCATTTTACATTCTCTTCCACAGCGTTCAGCTAGTTCTCAGATATGTTTGCTCATTAGTTTAAAGCATGAGGCACACATGCAGTGGTACTTTTGGGGGTTTTTCATCCTCAGGAGTCTTTTACCAATTATGAAATATCTACTATGAAGCATTCCTGAGCCTGGCTTTTCAGTTGTAATTCTTCCAGCCTTGTGTTCTTCCAGCTCTGTAATTTCTTTGCCTCCCAGCTTCATTTGCTCAACAAGCCCCTCATTCCTTTTCAGCTCCTGGAGCTCAGCAGTTCTGCTTCCTGCTGTCCACAAGGGCTGGTGGTTTGGGCATCAACCTGGCCACTGCCGACACCGTCATCATCTTTGATTCAGACTGGAACCCTCACAACGATATCCAGGTAGACCTCAGGCCTTCTGGGATTCGTGTTTATGAATAGGTAGACTTGTGTACTTTTGTTTAGTGATTTTCTTCTAATTCAAAACAGCAGAATGCTAGAGTATGAAAAGAGATATTGGCCAGCTATAAGAGGTCGGAAACGAATTGGGTTGTTGTAGGTTTTTTCAGGCTATATGGCCATGTTCTAGAGGCATTCTCTCCTGACGTTTCACCTGCATCTATGGCAAGCATCCTCAGAGGTAGTCAGGTCTGTTGGAACTAGGAAAAATGGGTTTATATATCTGTGAAATGACCAGAGTGGGGGAAAGAACTCTTGTCTGTTGGAGCTAAGTGTGAATGTTTCAATTGGCCACCTTGATTAGCATTTGATAGCCCAAACACCCATCAAGGAACATGAAAGGCACTGCAGACTACTTCAGCCAGAGAAGTCTGCCATTGCAGAACATCTGATGAACCAACGTGGACACAGCATATTATCCGAGAGCACAGAAATGCTGGACCACTCTCACAACCACCATGTCAGACTACACAGAGAAGCCATTGAAATCCACAAGAAGCATGTGGACAATTTCAACAGAAAGGAGGAAACCATGAAAAGGAACAAAATCTGGCTACCAGTATTAAAAAAAACTCTAAAATTGCAACAGCACAACAACAGAGAGGAAACAAAGAAGGACATCTAATCACCTCTCAACAAAAGATTGCTCCAGGCACTGTCAGGCCATTATATGCTAATCAAGGTGGTCAGTTGAAACATTCACACCTACCTCCAACAGACAAGAGTTCTTTCTCCCACCCTGGTCATTCCACAGATATCTAAACCCAATTTTCCTAGTTTCAACAGACCTCACTACCTCTGAGGATGCTTGCCATAGATGCAGGCGAAACGTCAGGAGAGAATGCCTCTAGACCATGGCCATATAGCCCGAAAAAAACCTACAACAACCCAGTGATTCCGGCCATGAAAACCTTTGACAATACACGGAAACAAATTGCTTGTGTTTATTAGCAATGCCAGTTGTATCTTCTCAAACTTGGTTCTCTTCCATAACTCTTCCATCTCTTTCTCCAAAACCAAAATCTCCCTTCTCCTTTGCCTGGTTGCATCTTTGTTTAAATGTCTTTGGGTTCTTCCCCCACTCCCCAAATTGCTTTTAGGCCTTCAGTCGAGCCCATCGTATCGGCCAGGCTAACAAGGTGATGATCTACCGCTTTGTGACGCGAGCCTCGGTGGAGGAGCGGATTACGCAGGTGGCCAAGCGCAAGATGATGCTGACGCACTTGGTGGTCCGCCCCGGACTGGGCTCCAAGTCAGGGAGCATGTCCAAGCAGGAGCTGGATGACATCCTCAAGTTCGGAACCGAGGAACTCTTCAAAGATGAAAACGAGGGTGAGGAGCCTGTCGCATTTGGAATCAGAGAGTAGCTAAACTTGTTTTCTTCAAGGGCAGACCCAACTAGAATTGGTTGCAGGGAACTAGCTCAGGCATGGGGAAATTTGGGCCCTACCGGCTGTTAAGAATTGTGGGAGTTGAAGTTCAAAACACCTGGAAGGGCCAAATTTGGCCATGCCTAGCCTAGCCATATTTTCACCAAGATAGGCATCTTTGTTACAAGTATAAAATCCCGCAAAAGACATTTATGGCCTTTTTATTTGATGGAGTGATAAGAAAAAAACTAACACTCCAACCAACCTATCCAAGCAGAACATTGCTGTTAGCCCACAAAGTTTGATGCAGATTTGTCATGATTCTCTTCGTTCATCTGGAGAGGCCCTGCTCACGATCCCACCTGCATCGCAAGCGGGATTGGTGAGGACGAGGGACAGGGCCTTCTCGGTGGTGGCCCCACAACTCTGGAACTCCCTCCCCAAGGACATCGGGCATGCCCCAACATTGGCAGTCTTTAGAAGGAGCTTGAAAACATGGATGTTCCAGTCTGCCTTCCCAGATTAAGGTATCCCAAGCAATTTGTCCCAAATGCACTTTACAAGAGAGTTAGAATTGTCTGCACACCCACTTATCCCTAAAATATCCATCCTATTTCACCTGGACATGCCCAGCATTTTTTAAAAAAAATTAACCATTACATTTGGCCCTGCCACAGGTTTTTAAATGTCTTGTGATTTTTGTCATTGTTTTGCTTTGCTATGAGTTATTTATTGTTGTATTGCTGTTGTTGTGTTTTTTGTTTCTGATGTATTTGGGCTCGGCGTCTTGTAAGCCGCACCGAGTCCTGCGGGAGATAGTAGCGGGGTATAAAGGATTATTATTATTATTATTATTATTATTTTATTATTATTATTCCAGCCAGCCATGGGAAGGTAAAAGATTTTGTGGGTGATCTGCTTGTCCCACCGGGATATGGACTTGAATTGGAATCCATGGATCAGGCAGATAGAATCATATAATCATAGAGTTGGAAGAGACCTCGTGGGGCATCCAGTCCAATGCCATTCTGCCAAGATGCAGAAAAACCGCATTCAAAGACACCCCCCCCCCCCAACAGATGGTCATCTGTTTAAAAGCCTCCAAAGAAGGAACTTCCACCACACCCTGGTGCTGAGAGTTCCACTGCTGAACAGCTCTTACAGTCAGGAAGTTCTTCCTCATGATCAGGTGGAATCTCCTTTCCTGTAATTTGAAGCCATAGTTCCATTGTGTCCTAGTCTCCAGGGCAGCAGAAAACAAGCCTCCTCCTGTCATGAATGACTTTTCAATGACATTGAAGCATAGGTTCTTTTTATTGCAATTTCCAGTGTGAGAAGGTATAACAGATTACAGAAAACATTTAGACAAATAATGACATTGGACATACAGACATACAGATTCTATGCAACTACATTGAATTTTCAATTACATTGGTTAACAAACAAACAAAGGGGAATTACATTTTCACTCAACATTCACACACATGTACACGCATTCATCCACATGCATCCAAAATATTACTATATCCTTTTCTCCCTCCTTGGAGAAGCACCTCTTAGGCAGACCCTGCTTTCCTGCAGCCTGCCAACACGTAGTTCCATAACGCCAAAACTTCAAAATGCCGAAATGCCAAAACTTCTAAGCACAATGCCAAGGAGCATATTTCTATTTTCCATACAGCAGAACCTGACTTCCTGTACAAAATCTAACTCCAAAAGTGCACTTCTTCCTCTTCCCTTGAGAAAGAAGCCCCAAAGTGACCAGAATCATGCTTTCCCATAGCATATCTGACACTCTCCTTAGGAAACACTATCTCTCTCCTTCCCATGGAGCAGAGCATGGCGGGTAGACAGACTCCTCAGGTCGGTCACACTTTGAGCGTTATTAGACTGAGTCTTTTATAGGAATATTCTGCTGATGTGGTCCCAAAGTTGTAAATGAATGATAGACGTCTTCCATCCTGGATCCTTCTCAGTTTCCTGGCCATATGTTGATCTTCTTGATTGGTGTTGACAAACATAAGGCTTGTGTTGAGTTCCTTCTTAACATTGAATTTCTTGTGACACTCCCTCCTCCCTATGACTTTCCCTCACATATTTATCAATGGTCCTCATCATGTCTCCTCTCAGCCTTTTCTTCTGCAGACTAAACATGCCCAACACTTTAAGTCGCTCCTCATATGGCTTGTTCTCCAGACCCTTGATCATTTGAGTCACCCTCCTCTGGGCACTTCCCAGCTTGTCAACATCTCCCTTCCAATTGCGGTGCCCAGAATTGGACACAGTGTCATTCCAGGTGTGGTTTGACCAAGGCAGAATAGAGCATGGGGAGCAGGACTTCCCTGGATCTAAGGTACTAGGCTCCAATCGATGTAGGCCAAAATCCCATTGGTTTTTTTAGCCGCCGCATCACATTGTTGGCTCATGTTTAACTTGTTGTCCATGAGGACTCCAAGATCTTTTCCATACGTACTGCTGTCAAGATCCTCATTTGTTTTGGGACAGGAGATCTCCCAAGGCCCATGCAGGTCTTCTATCCTTCATTTTCTCTTCTCTCCTCACTTCCAAACTTGTTTTAGGGGAAAACAAAGACGAAGACAGCAGCGTCATCCACTATGACAATGAAGCTATCGCCCGGCTCTTGGATCGTAACCAGGACGCCACAGACGATGCCGATGTTCAGAACATGAACGAATACCTCAGCTCCTTCAAAGTGGCACAGTATGTGGTTCGGGAGGAGGACAAGGTCAGTTGGGACAGGGAGATGTCAAAGTTGTGACTGGTGGTCCCTCTAGCAGGAATGATCTCTTCCAGAGTTGATGTTTGGGAAGTTTACATGTACATGTGTTCTAGAAAGAGCGTAGTTTGGGCCAGGATGTGTGCCTCATGGTCTGGCCTTCTCTGATCCCCTCAGATTGAGGAGATTGAGCGGGAGATCATCAAGCAGGAGGAGAACGTGGACCCCGACTACTGGGAGAAGCTCTTGCGGCACCATTACGAGCAGCAGCAGGAGGACTTGGCTCGCAACCTGGGGAAAGGGAAGCGGGTGCGCAAACAAGTCAACTACAACGATGCCGCCCAGGAGGACCAAGGTCAGCACTTGGGTGGATAGGAGCAGGGACAAATAGGTCTCAGTCTTTGGGGGAGCAGAGGTTGGCATCCTAATAGTAAGACTACAATTGTAAGACTACAATGCTTAAGCATATGGGACCAATGTGCATGCAACATATGGTAGTGTGTTAATGCATACTGTGCAATTAAGTTGCTCAGTGGGTTGTCAGCCATGTGCATTGACTATATTGGGCTTCCTTGATGGTCACTATACGGGGTTGCGTAATGTAACTCCACTGGTGGATATTTAGACTGTGCCGAAGTATTTACACTCTGCTGCATCATCCCCAGTCCCCAGTCTTAGAATGGAAGAAACCACAAGGACCATCCAGTCCAACCCCTTGTCATGCAGGAAAAGCACAATTAAAGCACCCCCAACAGGTGGCCATCCAGCCTCCGTTTAAAAGCCTTCCAAAGAAGTCACCTCTTGTAAAACTAGAAGCCTGCAAATGAATTAAAATGGTGTTAAATGTGGCCAACTTTATGCCTGATGTTTAGATTCTCCAATTATGTAGTGGAGGGAAATCAACTATGCCAGTGGTTCTCAACCTGGGGTCCCCAGATGTTTTTGGCCTTCAACTCCCAGAAATCCTAACAGCTGGTAAACTGGCTGGGATTTCTGGGAGTTGCAGGCCAAAACACCTGGAGACCCACACGTTGAGAACCACTGAACTACGCCCATGCTTCCTATACATGCTTCCTTGGAAGTACCATGGCAGCTTGCAATTTTATTTTATTTTATTTTATTTTATTTATTTTAATTTATTTATTTATATTTTTATTTATTGCAATTTGTATTTTTGTATTGTAATTTTTTGTTCGGTCTTGGCCCCATGTAAGCCGCTCCGATTCCTTGTTGGGGGAGATGGTGGCGGGGTATAAATAAAGTTTATTATTATTATTATTGGTTGTATATTTGGCCATTGGGCAGGTATTTCAGGAATTCAAGGATTCGAATGCCTTCAGCAGTTTGCCCCAAAGTGGCGAAATGCTGCTGTCTTTGGGTGCAGCTCCATCGAGCTTGCTCTGGGGGGGCTGAAAGAGGAGGGAGGAAGCATTGAACAAGCAAATAGTGCTGCTTGCCAACTGACACCATCCTGTTTCAGACAATCAGTCTGAGTATTCGGTGGGCTCTGAAGAGGAGGACGAAGACTTTGACGAGAGGCCAGAAGGTGAGGGCCTTGTTTCCCTTGTCTCTCTCTTTTGCACTGTGGACTTGAAGGGGCCGTAGGGCTGCAGGGGCCCAACCATTTGCTTTGGGGAGGGGTCTCTCCTGCCTGCTGAGCCTTTAGTCCACACAGCATGAGAACTTCTGCCAAGCAGAGAACGGGAACTAACAAGATGCATGCGTTCTAGCCTGGGAGAAGAGACCATGCTTGCTTTGCCTGCAGTGTTTTCTAAAGGCCGTGAACTTTATATTTATTGGTATCACGGAGGTTTGGCCAGCGCTCTTGCTGCAACCCACTTATTTATTATTTATTTTATTTAGTACACTTGTATACCGCTAATATCTCAGCCTGTGCGGCGACTCATTGCGGTTTAGGAAACCTGATGGGAACCTCTCTTTCCTTGTAGCATCCCTTTGTGTGGATACATATTTGGGAGGTTGCTTTCTGTGAAATCAACCTTTTGCACTTGTCTTTCTTTTCTGGGAATGCGGCCATCCCTCCCTATCAGTCCTGCCTGGGAACTGGGCTCACGTCCTGGCTTTCCTTGGCTAAAGAAACCTGTAGTGTTGGGCTTGCTGGCATGGGGGGCTTGCCAAGGCAGGTGGAAGCTTTCTGGGCACCTGGCCATGTCTGGCTAATGCTGCAACAGTAGTCAAGGGCCTTGATTATCAGTCTCTTGTCTCTCGCTCTACACGCCAAGGTCGCAGACAGTCCAGGCGACAGCTTCGGAACGAGAAGGACAAGCCGCTCCCTCCTCTCCTGGCACGGGTTGGTGGGAACATTGAGGTGAGAGGGGACAGCTCTGGAGGGCGGCCTGCAAGGGACGGGGCGGAGGGTGACTGATGTGGTTCCACTCCTCCAAAAGTGGTGCGGAAAGTTTGCAATGCTCTGGGATGGGCACAGGTACTTGAACCCTTATATTTTGAGGTGCCCTGATTGGGATTCTGGGGGATGTGATCCAAAAAGCTCTGAGTATTGTGGGTATGTGCATGCAGGCATATTAAGAGTGTTGAAATTCAACTCCAAACTGCCCAAGTCTCAAGTCCTCAATGAGGAGCATTTAATTAGTTTAGTATGGGCTGAGGGAATTCTCTTCCCCTATGTCTCCGGTGTGACAGTTGGGAATATATCTATTTCTTATTTATTTATTTACTATATTTGTATACCACCCTTCCCAGCTTTTAGGCAACTCAGGGCGGCTTATAATGGCAACGATTCGATGCCCAAAAACACCATAAAACATTTAAAAACATTAATACATAATATAAAACCATAACAAGAATACTAAAAGCATTCATCATTTGCGTCTCCTGATAAAAACATTGTGGGTTATGAGTGATGGTCACTCGTTGGTCTGTTAGGGGTGTAGTGTCCAAATTTCGTGTCAATTCATCCAGTGGTTTTTGAGTTATGTTAATCCCACAAACTAACATTGCATTTTTTTATTTATATAGATAAGGGTATTGTTACATTACTGTTTGAAAAGTGGGTGACTCCCATTAAAGAAATGGCTTGCCAGGCCTGCCCCTCTGGCTAGTTATATTGTAGTTCCGTTGCTGATGTTTGGGGCCCTGATTCTGTTCCTTTATGCGTCCTCCTTAGGTGCTGGGCTTCAACACCCGTCAACGCAAGGCCTTCCTGAATGCGGTCATGCGCTGGGGCATGCCTCCCCAGGACGCCTTCACCTCCCAGTGGCTGGTCCGGGATTTGCGGGGCAAAACCGAGAAAGAATTTAAGTAGGTCCTCTGTATGAGATGTGTATTCTTTCAGCATGTGTTCCACAGACAGCCTTGGGAATCACCTAAAAGCACAGCTACAGCACAATACAATTTCCACAATTCTAGGCCAGTATTGTTTATGTTTTGGTGTTGCGTAGTAGTAGGTCCCTTGCAGAACGATGCTATAGCTGGCCATTCATTGCCCCAAACTTACACCAGAACCTCCTGCTTGGGGGGAAATTTATTTATTTACAGTACTTACATTCCGCCCTTCTCACTCCCAACGGGACTCAGGGCATATCACAGAACACATATATGGCAAACATTCGATGCCGATTATGCAATGACAAGACAGACAACAGATAGAGGTATATATAGGCTTTTTCTCATCATTCGGCATCTTTGGATGTTGTGCTCAGTTCCGGCCACAGTGGGGGGGGGGCTGTCTCTCTATCTCGTTGCCAAAGAGCTTTCTTCATTCGTAAACTTGCCTTTCAGTTGACAAGATTTACTCCAGCTAGCGATTAACCTGCTGTGCTAAAGCTGGCATAAAGCTCTCTTCACCCTGCTCTCCAGCAGGCATAGAATGGCCATATGTTTTTGATGGATTTTAACAGTGATTTTTTTAGTGCTGTTTGTGTTTAATTCTGTTTTAATGTTTGTATATTTGCATTCTGTTTTAATTTTTGTATATTTGCACCGGGATTGTGGTGCAGCTGGCCGAGTGTCAGCTGTATTAAGATCACTCTGACCAAAAGGTCATGAGTTCGAAGCCAGCCTGGGTTGGAGTGGGTTTCCAACCAATTGTGTAGCCTGTTGTCGACCTTTGCAACCCGAAAGACAGTTGCATTTGTCAAGTAGGAAAATTAGGTACCACCTTAAAGTGTGGGGAGGTTAAATTAACTGATTTATGAGGCCATAAAAAAGACTCCAGCAAAGCACTCCAGCAAAAAAGCATGCGGGGAATGCAGAAGTACTTCATCAGTGTCGCAGATGGACGATGAAAGTGACAGCTCCCCTGGCGGCCAGAAAAAATTAAATAACCCTAACCCTATCCCTAATCTTGTTGTGTATCTAATAATAATAATAATAATAATAATAATAATAATAATAATAATGGCCAAGGTGAGCTGCAGCGACAGGACAAAGAAAATGCAAACCTTTGCATCACCTAAAAAAAGCAACAGATTGCATAATATTGACTTAATATTTGTCTATGCCACTAACAGGATGCCAGGCCTAGCAAAGCCGCACAAAAAAATGAGATCTTACAAAAATCTTATTTAAAAAAATATTAAGAACTAGCTGTTCCCTGCCACGCATTGCTGTGGCCCAGTCTGTGGTGCGCTTTGTGTGTGCATATATATATTTGTGTATGCGTGTATATAGATGAGTTTGTGTGTCTATGGCTTTTTAAGTCTCTTCTGCTGTGTTTTTCAGTGTTTTATGAGAGACGGTCACTCGTTGGCCTGATACTTGTATTGTGTCCAAATTTGGTGTCAATTCGCCCAGTGGTTTTTGAGTTATGTTAATCCCACAAATGACCATTATATTTTTATTTATATAGACTAGCCATCCTCTGCCATGCGTTGCTGTGGCCTAGTCTGTGTATATGTGTTTTGTGTGTGTATATATGCTTACCTACAAAGCCCTAAACGGTTTGGGACCCACCTACCTGCGTGACCGTCTTCATATATGAACCCACACGATCCCTTCGATCATCTGGAGAGGCCCTGCTCACGATCCCACCTGTGTCGCAAGCGCGTTTGGTGGGGACGAGGGACAGGGCCTTCTCTGTGGTGGCCCCCCGACTCTGGAACCCTCTCCTCAAGGATATCAGACAAGCCCCAACGTTGGCAGTCTTTAGTGCCTTCCCAGAATAGGAAACTCCCAGCATCATGTCCCAAATGCACTTTGTTAGAGATTTAGGATTGTCTGCACATTGCACCTACCTCCAAAAACCTCTACATTTCACCTGTCATGTCCAGCACTTTTTAAATTTGTCCATTACATTTGGTTTTAAATGCGTCATGGTGTCTTTGTTTTTAGTATTTATTGTTTTGCTTGTTGTTTTATTATTTGCTTTATGAATTTTACTGTTGTGTTATATGCTGTTGTTTTGTTGGTGGCCTTGGCCTTTGTAAGCCACATCGAGTCCTTCGGGAGATGTTAGCGGGGTATAAATAAAGTTAATAATAATAATAATAATAATAATAAGTGTGTATATATATTTGTGTATGTGTATACATGTGTGTTTGTGTGTATATGTAGTTTTGCGCATGCATTATAATGTGTTTTTTGTTTTGTTTTTTACTTTTTAAGTCTCTTCTGTTGTGTTTTTCAGTGTTTTTATGAGCGATGATCACTCGTTGGCCTGATACTTGTATTGTGTTCTAATTTGGTGTCAATTCGCCCAGTGGTTTTTGAGTTATGTTAATCCCACAAATGACCATTGCATTTTTATTTATATAGACTAGCCATCCCCTGCCATGTGTTGCTGTGGCCCAGTCTGTGTATATGTGTTTTGTGTGTGTATATATATATGCGTATATGTGTGTGTGTATATTTGTGTATGTGTATATATGTGTTTTCTGTATATATGTGGTTTTGCGCATGCATTATAATGCATTTTTTTGTTTTTTGGCTTTTTAAGTTTCTTCTGCTGTATATTTCAGTGTTTTTATGAGTGATGGTCACTCGTTAGCCTGAGAGGTGTATAGACTCGCCATCCCCTGCCATGTGTTGCTGTGGCCCAGTCTGTGTATATGTGTTTTGTGTGTGTATATGTGTGTGTATATATTTGTGTATATGTGTATATGTGTGTTTGCGTTATATATATGTGGTTTTGCGCATGTGTTGTAATGTAGTTTGTGGTTTTTTGGCTTTTTAAGTCTCTTCTGCTGTGTTTTTCAGTGTTTTATGAGTGATGGTCGCTCGTTAGCCTGATGGGTGTATTGTGTCCAAATTTGGTGTCAATTCTGCCAGTGGTTTTTGAGTTATTTTAATCCCACAAATGAACGTTACATTTTTATTTATATAGATGGTCATTTGATGGCCTGATAGGTGTATTGTGTCCAAATTTGGTGTCATTTCACCCAGTGGTTTTTGAGTTATGTTAATCCCACAGACAACCATTACATTTTTATTTATATAGTTTTCAGGATTCTGACTGCGGAGATAAGCCGGCCATATGCCTGCTAGAATCCCTGAGGCTGGAGCGGTTTTCAGCATCCTCCTCCTGGTTTGCATCAACAGCGAGAATAATAATACAAAACGTACAAAGTCATAGAGAGTAGATTATCTGCCTAAGCTGTTAATGGTGCCAAATTTGGCTTTGTCCGCTGCTGAATGAATGAAGGAGGCCTGCATTGGAGTTGAGCCCGCTCCCTCGGAATGGGATGAGCGGATTAGCTTCCCTGCTTTCGTTGCCAAGTGATGACAGTTCTTACTCATCTGAGGTGCTCTCAGCAGGCATTTCTCTGTCTGTCAATCCGGAGTGTGAGGTGAAGCCGTGACCCTCCCTCCCTCACACAGACACAGAACAACCCCTTAGCAAAGGGGGGCTGTAGCCAAACACATTGGGGAGCCCGAGGCATGGCTTCTGCCCAGCTGGCCCACAGCTACATAGCCTTGCACTCACTGGATGAAGACGAGTGAAGACAATTCTGATGGCAAACTAGTGCAGAGGGGTGACGTTCTTGAGTTATGGCCTCCATTTGGGGGGTGTTTGATGTGGGGGTCTGTGCTTGGGATTCTCCGTTCAATTTGCCCAGATTCCCATTTTGGGTTTGATGCTATTGCCATCTGCTTCTAGAATTTCAGTTGTGAGAATTGTTGGGCGAGTGGGCTTAGTAACAAAAGACCCTCCCCATAAATGTACAGCAGAGTAACTTATTAGCAGCAGCGTGACTCAGCACCAGTAGCCCAAAGTGATAAAAAAACACAGAGACCAATGTTATCTCTTCCATAGGAGGGCTTTCTTTATAGCAAAATAATATGGTTGCACTATTTACAAAAACAAGGTTTCCATAACACAAACAAAGTTCTTTATACTTCCTTCTTTGCTTCCACGATGGGCTTCTTTCTCATGCAGATAAACAGTTTTGCTCTCACTGAGCTTCCTCTCACATCAAACTTACACAGGAGGTTCACTCAGTAGCTTTTTACACACAGCTTTATACACAAGGTTTTCAAACTGGGGCTTCTCTCACAGAAGCCTCTCACACCAGGCATCTCTCACACACTGAAGCCTGCTAACTCTGAGGCCTGCCTCACATTGAGGCCTACTAACACTGAGGCATTCTCATACTGAGGCAAACTAACATTGGAGCCTTCTCATACTGAGGCCTTCTCATACCGAGGCGCTTCTCATACTGAGGGCAACTAACACTGAGGGCTACTAACACTGAGACATTCTCATACTGAGGCAAACTAATTGTGAAGCCTTCTCATACTGAGGCCTTCTCATACTGAGGCTTCTATCATACTGAGGGCAACTAACACTGAGGGCTACTAACACTGAGGCAGTCTCATACTGAGGCCTTCTCATACCGAGGCTTCTCTCATACTGAGGGCAATTAACACTGAGGGCTACTAACACTGAGACATTCTTATACTGAGGCAAACTAACACTGGAGCCTTCTCATAGTGAGGCCTTCTCATACCGAGGCTTCTCTCATACTGAGGGCAACTAACACTGAGGGCTACTAACACTGAGACATTCTCATACTGAGGCAAACTAACTGTGAAGCCTTCTCATACTGAGGCCTTCTCATACTGAGGCTTCTATCATACTGAGGGCAACTAACACTGAGGGCTACTAACACTGAGGCAGTCTCATACTGAGGCCTTCTCATACCGAGGCTTCTTTCATTCTGAGGGTAACTAACACTGAGGGCTACTAACACTGAGACATTCTCATACTGAGGCAAACTAACACTGGAGCCTTCTCATACTGAGGCCTTCTCATACCGAGGCTTCTTTCATACTGAGGGCAACTAACACTGAGGGCTACTAACACTGAGATATTCTCTTACTGAGGCAAACTAACACTGGAGCCTTCTCATACTGAGGCCTTCTCATACCGAGGCTTCTCTCATACTGAGGGCAACTAACACTGAGGGCTACTAACACTGAGACATTCTCATACTGAGGCAAACTAACACTGGAGCTTTCTCATACCAAGGCTTCTTTCATACTGAGGGCAACTAACACTGAGGGCTACTAACACTGAAACATTCTCATACTGAGGCAAACTAACTGTGAAGCCTTCTCATACTGAGGCCTTCTCATACCGAGGCTTCTTTCATACTGAGGGCAACTAACACTGAGGGCTACTAACACTGAGACATTCTCATACTGAGGCAAACTAACACTGGAGCCTTCTCAGACTGAGGCCTTCTCATACCGAGGTTTCTCTCATACTGAGGGCAACTAACACTGAGACATTCTCATACTGAGGCAAACTAACTGTGAAGCCTTCTCATACTGAGGCCTTCTCATATTGAGGCTTCTTTCATACTGAGGGCAACTAACACTGAGGGCTACTAAGCTATAGGCACACTTATTTATATTGAACTGCAGCTTCTGCAGAGTCATTGCATCCATTTAACCCTTTCAGTACTTGATTCACGTTGTAATCAAAATACCTAGTTAATTTTTAATATTTTTGTCAGGAACTGTGTGATGTCACTGCAGTTGAGCCAGTGGGTAGGCAAGAGACACAATCTGCTTTAACCTCCAATGCTTTATAATCTGAATGCATTATTCACCGATACATCACACAGTCCTAGACACTTGGGAAGTGTCCGACGTGTGATCCAATTCAACAGCCAGCAGAGAGTCTGCTGTGGTCTCATTTTGTTGTGTTTCAAATAATAAATGGAGTAATATAATAAATGTAATAATAATGATAATAATAATAATAATAATAATAATATAGAGCAAAATAATAAATATAATAATAACAGAGTAAAATAATAAATAATTTTGACTCGAGTGTAAGCTGAGGGGGACTTATACTCAAGTATATATGGTAAAGCCCGGTTGCCACTTTCAGATCCTAGTTCCTCAGTTCCTAGGCCGCAGATTACCTAGTTGTGTGAATTAACCATTTGTCAGGGGTGATTTGAATGCAATATTCCTGCTTCTTGGCAGGGGGTTGGAATGGATGGCCCATGAGGTCTCTTCCAACTCTAGGATTCTATGATTCTATGATTCTACTACTTGAAGAATAAGTTACAGGTAAGCAACCGTCCATCTCTGTCCCACCTTTACTCATCTTTTTAAAAAATAATAATGCCCCAAAAGGTTTATCTTATTCCCTTAGGAGAGTTCTGCTACTTTAGGGTCTCATCTTTGGTGCCTTTTTGGCTTGCAAAGGTCTTCACTCAGCTCTTGGACTTTATATTTCCGCAGGGCATATGTCTCCCTGTTCATGAGGCATCTCTGTGAGCCTGGGGCAGATGGTTCGGAGACGTTTGCGGATGGCGTGCCCAGGGAGGGGCTCTCGAGGCAGCAGGTCCTGACCCGGATAGGCGTCATGTCTCTGGTGAAGAAAAAGGTACGCAATCTGATCATTTCCAATGGATCTGCATGGATGCCAGTGTGGCTAATCAGGCAGGGATGGAGAATCTGCTCTCCATACACGATTGGACTTTTTTATTTATCGTGTCATCAGCAACCAGACCATTGTATTACATTTCTAACAGAACAAAACAAACTAACAGATAAAAAAACCACAAACTTGGTAGTTGATTAAATGTCCTTTGACCAGTATCTGGCCACTTGGAGTGCCTCTGGTGTTGCTGCAAGAAGGTCCTCCATTGTGCATGTGGCAGGGCTCAGGTTGCATTGCAGCAGGTGGTCAGTGGTTTGCTCCTCTCCACACTCACATGTCGTGGATTCCACTTTGTGGCCCCATTTCTTAAGATTGGCTCTGCATCTCGTGGTGCCAGACCGCAGTCTGTTCAGCGCCTTCCAAGTTGCCCAGTCTTCTGTGTGCCCAGGGGGGAGTTTCTCATCTGGTATCACCCACAGATTGAGGTTCTGGGTTTGAGCCTGCCACTTTTGGACTCTGGCTTGCTGAGGTGTTCCAGCGAGTGTCTCTGTAGATCTAAGAAAACTATTTCTTGATTTAAGTTGTTGACGTGCTGGCTGATACGCAAACAAGGGATGAGCTGGAGATGTCTCTGCCTTGGTCCTTTCACTATTGGCTGCTACTTCCCAGCGGATGTCAGGTGGTGCAATACCGGCTAAGCAGTGTAATTTCTCCAGCGGTGTAGGACGCAGACACCCCGTGATAATGTGGCATGTCTCATTAAGAGCCACATCCACTGTTTTAGCGTGGTGAGATGTGTTCCACACTGGGCATGCATACTCAGCAGCAGAGTAGCATAGCGCAAGGGCAGACGTCTTCACTGTATCTGGATGTGATCCCCAGGTTGTGCCAGTCAGCTTTCGTATGATATTTTTTCTAGCAACCACTTTTTGCTTGATGTTCAGGCAGTGCTTCTTGTAGATTGGACTGCATCTCCCATTATTCTGCCCCATTTGTGCTGGCTGTTTATGTATTTTTGTGAGTTGCAAGCTAGGGATATCTAGATGGCCACAAAGTATGCTCTGAGACAGGCATGGGTAAACTTGGGCTGTCCAGGTGTTTTGGACTTCAACTCCCACCATTCCTAACAGCTTCAGGCCCTTTCCTTTTCCGTCTCAGCCGCTTAAGCGGCTGAGACGGAAAAGGAAGGGGCCTGAAGCTGTTAGGAATGGTAGGAGTTGAAGTCCAAAACACCTGGATGGCCCAAGCTTGCCCTTGCCTGCTCTATAGGGAATGAACTATGGAATTAAAAACAAATATTTTCTCAACTTGGAAAGGGTGGAGTGGAATGCTTGATAATTATGTACAGTATTTGTTAGCAGGGCACGTGTGTCTTTTTTGCATGCTAGGTGCAAGAGTTTGAACATATCAATGGGCGCTGGAGCATGCCTGAACTGATGCCGGACCCCAGCGCTGACTCCAAAAAGTCCTCCCGAGCTTCGTCCCCCACCATCAAGACCTCCACCACGACCCCAGACCCCAGCTGCACCAATACGCCTTGCACCTCCAAGCCAGGTAGGCTGAGGGGGAAAAGGAAAGGGCCTGAGGCTGTTAGGAATGGTGGGAGTTGAAGTCCAAAACACCTGGAGGGCCCAAGTTGTCCTAAAGTAATAGCGGATTGTAGGGAAGCATGTCTTTGGAGAAATAGAGGTGGATGATCATAGTCTTCCTCTCATCAGCAACGCCGGCTCCGAGCGACAAAGGGGACGGAGGGGTCCTGGCAGAAAAGGAGGATTCAGAGGCCAAAGACGAGAAGCCGGAGAAGGATGCCAAGGGAGGAGAGAAGATGGAGACGGAGGTTGGTGCCGGGCAAGAGGGCTGCACTGGGGTCCCCTTTTGGGAAATCCTCTGGAGTGCCTCGCAAGGCGTTCGTGGCTCAAAGACGGCTGGAAATGATTGTTGAAGGCTTTCAGCATCTATCTGCTGTGTGATTTTACAGCTGGAGGTTGCATCCTTGGTCTGGGCTTCCTAACGTCCCTCTGTTTTACCTTTCCTAGCCTTCAGTCCCTGAACAGCCTGTTGGCGCCACGTTATCAGGTGAAAAAATGGAGCTGGAATCGTCAAAAAAGCCTGAGGAGGAGGGATCGACGACCCCGGGGGAGAAGGAGCCAGAGGCTGAGCCTCCCATCAAGGAAGAGAAAGAGAAAATGGGTAAAAATAGTCTCTCTCTATCTGTAATATATATGTAAGGAGCCTCCAGTGGCGCAGTGGGTTAAACTACGGAGCAGATGAGCTCGTTGACCAAAAGGTCACAGGTTCAAATCCGGGGAGCGGCGTGAGCTTCCGCTGTCAGCCCCAGCTTCTGCCAACCTAGCAGTTCAAAAACATGTAAATATGAGTAGATCAATAGGTACTGCTCCGGCGGGAAGGTAATGGCACTCCATGCAGTCATGTCGGCAACATGACCTTGGAGGTGTCTACGGACAACGCTGGCTCTTTGGCTTAGAAATGGAGATAAGCACCACACCCCAGAGTTGGACATGAGCTGGATTTAATGTCAGGGGAAAACCTTTACCTATATATATGTAAGCCAACTTAGCAGTTCAAAAACATGCAAATGTGAGTAGATCAATAGGTACCGCTCTGGCAGGAAGGTAATGGCACTCCATGCAGTCATGCCGGCAACATGACCTTGGAGGTGTCTGTGGACAACGGCGGCTCTTTGTCTTAGAAATGGAGATAAGCACCACACGCCAGAGTTGGACATGAGCTGGACTTAATGTTAGGGGAAAACCCTTACGTATATATATGTAAACAAACAAACAAACAGAGGGTGAAGGAGGCTAGATCTCAGTGCAGAAAACAATATTTTCTTGTGTTGTCAAAGGCTTTCATGGCCAGAATCTCTGGATTGTTGTAGGTTTTTTCGGGCTATATGGCCATGGTCTAGAGGCATTCTCTCCTGACGTTTTGCCTGCATCTATGGCAAGCATCCTCACTACCTCTGAGGATGCTTGCCATAGATGCAGGAGAAATGTCAGGAGAGAATGCCTCTAGAACATGGCCATATAGCCCGAAAAAACCTACAACAACCCAATATTTTCTTGTGTTGTCGAAGGCTTTCATAGTCGGCATCACTGGGTTGCTGTGAGTTTTCTGGGCTGTATGGTTATGCTCCAGAAGCATTCTCTCCTGACGTTTTGCCTGCATCTATAGCAGGCATCCTCAGAAGTTGTGGGGTCTGTTGGAAACTATGCAAGTGGTGTTTATATATCTGTGGAATGATGTCCAGGGTGGGAGAAAGAACTATTGTTTGTTGGAGCTAGGTGTGAATGTTGCAGTTGGGCACCTTGATTAGCATTGTATAGTCTTGCAGCTTCAAAGCCTGGCTGCTTCCTGCCTGGGGGGAATCCTTTGCTGTGAAGTGTTGGCTGGCACTGATCGTTTCTTGTCTGGAATTGTTTGAGTGTTCCTCTTTCTTTACTGATTTTGGAGTGTTTTTTAATACTGGTGAAATTGTCATTGTTTCCCCCTTTCTGTTGAAATTGTCCACATGTTTCTTGTGGATTTCAATGGCTTCTTTGTGTAGTCTGACCACTCTTAACAACCACTAACACAAAGAAGCCATTGAAATCCACAAGAAACGTGGACGGTTTCAACAGAAAGGAGAAAACCATGAAAATGAACAAAATTTGGTTACCAGTATTAAAAAATTACAAAATCAGGACAGTAAATAAAGAAGAACACTCAAACAACAGACAAGAAACAATCAGGGCCAGCTAATTATCTCCCAATAAAGGATTCCCTCAGGCAGAAAGCAGCCAAGCTTTGCAGCTGCAAGGCTATTCAGTGCTAATCAATAGCCAAAATAGAAATATATATAAATAAAATAATATTAAATAATAATAGTAGTAATAATAATAATAATAATAATAATAATGCTTCTCTGTGGAGTCTGACATGGTGGTTGTCAGAGTGGTCCAGCATTTCGGTGCTCTCAAATAACATGCTGAGTCCAGGTCACTTGTTGGCCTGACTTCCCTGATTGAATTATTCTGTTTTTGAATTCACTCAAAAACAGGAGTTCCAGACAGGAAACAACCAGAGGCCATTGAAATATAACATAATAATAATTATATATGCATTGTATTGAAAAGTAATAAAATTATTTACTATTATATATATAAACTAGCTGTCCCCTGCCACGCGTTGCTGTGGCAAAGTCTGTGTATATTTATTTTGTGTGTGTATATATTTGTGTATATGTGTATATATGTGGTTTTGCTCATGCATTGTAATGTGTTTTTTATTTTTTGGCTTTACGTCTCTTCCGCTGTGTTTTTCAGTGTTTTTATGAGCGATGGTCACTTGTTAACCTGATAGGTGTATTGTGTACAAATTTGGTGTCAATTTGCCCAGTGGTTTTTGAGTTATGTTAGTCCCACAAACAAAAATTACATTTTTATTTGTATAGATCAAACAAAATAGCCAAAATATAAATATATATAAATAAAAATATTTAATAATAATAATAATAATAATAATAATAATAATAATAATAATAATGGCTGACTTCTCAGGTTGGATTAGTCTCCAGTGCCTTTCAAGAATCAATTCGGGCCAGCTAACACCTCCCAACAAAGGATCCCCCAGGCAGAAACCATTCAGGCTTTGAAGCTGAAAGGCTATTCAATGCTAACCAAGGTGGTCAATTCCCAAATTCACACTTGCTTCAAACACACAAGAGTTATTTTTCCCACCCTGGAAATCATACCACAGATATATAAGCCCCACTTGCCTAGTTTCCAACAGACTTCACCACCTATGAGGATGCCCGCCATAGAATTGGGTGAAACGTCAGGAGAGAATGCTTCTGGAACATGGCCAGACAGCCCAGAAAACTCACAGCAACCCTATCTTTTCTTGATAGGTTCAGAAAACAATTTGACAATACAGAAAACAATTTGTTTTGCTATTTTTAATGAATGCCATGATGGAGAAGTGTGAAGTTAGTTGTGTTTTCATAATGGTTTTGGCATAGGTGGAGGGCCGCTTCAGTTGAGGATAAAATAAGGGTTTCTGTACAGCAATGAGAACTTCTTTCCTAACTGTTCCTTATCTCCATCTTTCCATTACTTTTTTTTTTACTTTGCCAAATTCCAGATGTTGATTCAGAGAAACCTGTCGCAGATGAGAAATCCCCCGAGAACGACGATAGTAAAGAGAAGGCGGAGGGGGAAACGCAAGAGGTGAAGAAAGGTAATGTGTTGGCGTGCGTGTATGGAAATCATCGTTCAAAAAAGTAATTTTTCAAAGTTTTGTGCATCCTCATGTCCTTGAGGCAAGAGGGAGGTATTATTAGAATGTGTCTTACATAGCAAGGAAGACTTCAATGGAGGTGGGCAACAGGAAGAGATGGGGAAAATGGGATGTGGTGGCCTTGCTTATTTATTTATTTATTTCGAACATAGTATTTTCTATTGGTCATTGGTATTCTGTGTGGGAAGTTTGACCCAATTCTAATGTTGGTTGAGTTCAGAATGCTTTGGATTGTAGGTGAACTATAAACCCCAACAACTACAACTCCCAAATGTCAAGGTCTATTTTCTCCAGACTCCACCAGTGTCCACATTTGGGCATATTGAGTATTTGTGCCAAGTTTGGTCCAGATCCATCATTGCATGAATCCACAACACTCCTCTGGATATACATGAACTACAACTCCCAAAATCAAGGTCAATGCCCACCAAACCCTTCCAGTGTTTTCTGTTGGTCATGGGAGTTCTGTATGCCACGTTCAGTTTAAATCCATCGCTGGTGGATTTCAGAATGCTCTTTGATGATAGGTGAACTATAAATCCCAGCAACTACAACTCCAAAATTACAAAATCAATCCCCCCCCCCCCAAACCCACTAGCATTCACATTTGGGCATATTGGGTATTTGTGCTCAATTTAGTCCAGTGAATGAAAATACATCCTGCATATCGGATATTTACATGACGATTTATAACAGTATTAAAATGACAGGTATCAAGTAGCAACGAAAACAATATTATGGTTGGGGGTCACCACAACATATGGAATTGCATTAAGGGGTCACGGCATTAGCAAGGTTGAGAACCACTGTTTTAACTATTATAATTATTGGTATTTTGTATTTTATTATGCGGAATCGAATTGTTGCCAATTGGAAGCCACCCTGAGCCCCCCCACCCACCCCCCAGGGATTGAGAAGGGTGGGGTAAAAGTGTTTTCTGATGGTCTTTGGCGACCCCTCATGACTCCCTCATGACCCCCTCAGGGATCTCGACCTCCAGGTTGAGAAACACTGAGTTAAAACATTAAAACAATATAGTTACAGTCTACTGAACTATTTACAGTCTGGTGGCCATTATCTAGCTGAATTCTATGATTGAGTACTCCATTTAACTTATTAATAATCAATTTCCAAACCATTGTCAATATTGTTATTGTCATTTCCGCCTAATTACCCGAAGTCCTGGTCCCACATCCACGTTTTTACCTTCATTCTAAAGGTGAGGAGGGGTGTCGATGACCTAATTTCCCTGGGAGTGAATTCCACAGGCGAGGGGGCCACCACCGAGAAGGCCCTGTCTCTCGTCCCTGCCAAGCGTATTTGAGACAGAGGCGGGGCCGAGAGCAGGGCCTTCCCAGAAGATCTTAAACTCTGAGGTGGGACGTAGAAGGAGATACATTCGGACAGGAGCCGTATAGGGTTTCATGTTTTCCCATTTTCCCTTTGAAAAGAAGAGTTGAAAGGCGAGAGGGAGCCAGGAAAAGACCTCAAAGCTAACAGCGTCAAAGATGAGAGCCGGAACAATGGCAAGAAGGAGGAAAAGGCAGAGAAGCCCCGGTTCATGTTCAACATCGCTGATGGCGGCTTTACGGGTAGGTGGCACCCCATGGGCCCTCAGTGCGGGGAGCGGAGGGGACTGAAACAAGGGGGGCAAGTGAGTTGTGCATCCCCACAAGTCATAGCAACCTGTGAGGTTACCAAAGGAAAGGAGAGAGATATTGACAAGCTGGAATGTGTCCAGAGGAGGGTGACTAAAATGATCAAGGGTCTGGAGAACAAGCCCTATGAGGAGCGGCTTAAGGAGCTGGGCATGTTTAGCCTGAAGAAGAGAAGGCTGAGAGGAGATATGATGAGGGCCATGTATACATATGTGAGAGGAAACCACAGGGAGGAGGAGGGAGCAAGCTTGTTTTTTGCTTCCCTGGAGACTAGGACGCAGAACAATGGCTTTAAACAGAGGCTGGATGGCCATCTGTCAGGGGTGCTTTGAATGCAATATTCCTGCTTCTTGGCAGAATGGGGTTGGACTGGATGGCCCACGAGGTCTCTTCCAACTCTATGATTCTATGATTCTTCTTTGGGTTCTCTTTCTCCCCAGAACTTCACACTTTGTGGCAGAACGAGGAGCGAGCGGCCATCTCTTCCAGTAGGCTCAATGAGATCTGGCACCGGCGACATGATTACTGGCTGCTGGCTGGCATCGTCCTGTATCCTTTCTGTGTGGGAGAGCCAAAGTGTGTGGTGACCCCAAGGCAGGAGGGCAGAACTCCATCTCATGGACCCCTTCTTGGAATAAGGGAGGTGCTCCCTGCTAAGGGAATAACTTCATGAAAATGAGATAGAATAAAGAGATGAGCACCAGAAATTGTGCCTCGATACTTGTGCCCCACGTAGAGCGTGTTGCAGTAGTCTATACGAGACGTAACCAGCGCATGGACCACCGTGGCCAAGCCTGACTTCAGAAGGAATGGGTGCAGCTGGCGCACAAGTTTTAATTTTGCAAAAGCCCCCCCTGGTCACCGCTGAGACCAGGGGTTCTCATATAGCCTCCTTACTTGTAGGACCATTAGAGGAGGGGAGTGTAAGCTGCAACAGGTACCCAGTTAACCAGTGAGTTACTCATATGTAGCGTAAAAGATGTTGGAACTGAAGGCTGAGAAATGTAGACCCCTGGCAATCCATAGTTATGTAGCCGAGGGCAGAGAATTATGACTGTATGCCTGTGTTCTTTGTATCTCTGCCTAACTTTGTGGTGGGGAGGGAGCAGTGGACTCTTTGTGACTATGGACCTTCCTTAACTCCTTTGTCCTGCTCTATAGTCATGGGTACGCACGCTGGCAGGACATCCAGAACGACAACCAGTTCGCCATCATCAACGAACCTTTTAAGACTGAAGCGAATAAGGGCAACTTCTTGGAGATGAAGAATAAGTTTCTTGCCAGAAGGTTTAAGGTGCGGAGGATAAATTTCCAACTGTTGTGGTTACAAAAATAATATCAAACATAATATAGGGGTGAGTCCATAATAACAAGAAGAGATGATACTCATAGTGCTTCGTCTGTTCCAGGCAGATTTCAACATGAATAAGCATGTGCCTAGCACCAGATGAATAGTAACTCCTGGCAAAGGCTTCTATGTGTTTAGAGTAGGCATGGGCAAACTTTGGCCGTCATCTGGATGTTAGGAATTGTGGGAGTTGAAGTCCAAAACACCTGGAGGTCGGCTAAAGTTTGCCCATGCCTGGTTTGGAGAGACCTGGCCTCCCTTCCCACTCTTGCCCTGTCTTCTCTCAGCTCCTGGAACAAGCCCTGGTGATTGAGGAGCAGCTGCGCCGGGCGGCCTACCTGAACATGACCCAGGACCCCAGCCACCCGGCCATGGCCCTCAACACCCGCTTTGCCGAGGTGGAGTGTCTGGCCGAGAGCCACCAGCACTTGTCCAAGGAATCTTTGGCCGGCAACAAGCCCGCCAACGCCGTCCTGCACAAGGGTAAGAGGCGGGCGGGTAGGCGGGCCCGGAGAGGACAGTCCACGTAATCATGCCCTCCCCTTCGCAAACCTGTGCTGCATCCTTCTGTACCATACTCTGAATCCATTAAAGTGCGGTTGTGATCAGAAAAGCCGCTGTGTTCGGTTGTCTCCTTGATCCTGCTCTGTGTATCTTTGGTGTATCCGCTTTGGTCTCTCTATGAAGTACCCCGCGAGTCTCTCTTGAGTGCCGTATCTGCCGGCTGAGCATCCTCAACGCCTCTTTTTGCCTTCTCAACATCTCCCCCTTCCCCTTGCCAAGCATGCCTGCTGCATACTTCATGGAGTATCTCTTGATGTGGCTGTGGAATACCCAAGTATCTCTCTTTTCACCATCTTCAATGCTTTTGATGTATCCTTTGAAAAAAAAAAGTTCCCAGAAAACACTCTTGAGTACTTCTAGAGTACTTCTGGGACATCTGTCCTCTTAGCATCTCTTGTGCATTTCTCCAGTGAGTCTTGTGTGAGTAGCACCGGTTGACATTTCTCCTTTTCCAACTCCTCTGACGTATTTCACTACTTGGTGCATTTTTCACCATATTTTTGGTCTGTTTCCCTGTGAGTTTCTTCATGCGTCCCCCCTCCCCTGCCACAAATACCATGTGAGTATCTCTTGTGTTTAGTCTCCCGATACGTTTCCTCAAGTGCTCGTCTATTTATTTATAGTATTTATATTCCGCCCTTCTCACCCCGCAGGGGACTCAGGGCGGATTACAATGTACATAAACATGGCAAACATTCAATGCCATAGACACACAACATATATAGACAGACACACAGAGGCTATTTAACATTCCAGTTTCTGGCCACCAGGGAAGCTGTCTGTTTGTGACACTGATGAAGTACTTCCTCATTCTTTGCATACTTCCTGGAGATTTTTATGACCTCGTAAATCAGTTAAATTAGCCTCCCCACATAAGTGGTACCTAAATTTCCTACTGTCTTTTGGGCTGCAAAGCTACACAATTTTGGTCAGGAGCTCACTCTGATTCTTTGCATACTTCCTGGAGATTTTTATGGCCTCGTAAATCAGTTAAATTAGCCTCCCCACATAAGTGGTACCTAAATTTCCTACTTGACAGATGCAACTGTCTTTTGGGCTGCAAAGCTACACAATTTTGGTCAGGAGCTCACTCTGATTCTTTGCATATTTCCTGGAGATTTTTATGGCCTCGTAAATCAGTTAAATTGGCCTCCCCACATAAGTGGTACCTAAATTTCCTACTTGACAGATGCAACTGTTTTTTGGGCTGCAAAGCTACACAATTTTGGTCGGGAGCTCACTCTGACCCAGGCTGGCTTCGAATCCATGACCTTTCGGTCAGTAGTGACCTTAATGCAACTGATTCCCAGCCATCTGTGCCACAGTCCCGGGAGTCATCTCCCTGCTTCCACGCAGAGTAATGTAGTGCTTTGCAGCCCTCTGGGGCACTTTAGTAATGGAAAGAATGGGCCTTCTCCATCACTGGTGGGAAAAGAACATGTCTGGCCGTTGCTTTTGCTCTTTAAATAATGCCCTGGGAGCCAATGCCCCCCATCCCCATACACTCAATGCAATAATATTTGTTTACAGTAGGCCTTGGGTGTCAGGAGAAGTCACTTGCGAACTTGGGCCCTGCCCTCCTGACAGATTTTGGTTTCTTTTTCTCCCCCTCTCTTTGCTGCTGGCACACCAGTGCTGAACCAGTTGGAGGAGCTTCTCAGCGACATGAAGGCGGACGTGACCCGCCTGCCCGCCACGCTCTCCCGCATCCCTCCGATTGCCGCTCGCCTCCAGATGTCCGAACGCAGCATCCTTAGCCGCTTGGCAAGCAAAGGGAATGAGACTCAGACTGCCCCGGTAACCTTACACTCGTCGAATGAGATCACTTGAAAGGGTGTGGATAGGCTAACCAGGGCAGAACCAAACTCATGCCTGCCTTCGGTTCACAGCCTGACACAAAAACGCCTTTGAAAAAATTATGTGTCTACCCACTCTTCTGTAAAAAGGGCATATGTTATGATCATGAGCTTTTGTTTTCATACCTGCTCCTTAGGAAGAGAAGCCCCTGCTGCAACCTGCATGGAAGTGTGGACCGCTTGCCCTCTTAGAAGCCTAAAAAAAGAGAGAGATTGATGCCTTTTCTCAAGAGAAGTGGCAGAGCAATGTAGCATCACTTGGCTGCTCCTCTCTGCTTCCATTCTGGTTGTGGAAGGAGTTTCCTTTCCTATGCAACTAGTCTAGAAACCAAAGAGGGCTTGTGATGGTAAAGGAGGTGAAGAACAAGGGAGATTGGGTCACTTTTTGGCACTGAATTCGTAGTTACCTGTACCTGAATGCAAAGTTGTTGACAACCAGAGTGCCTGCAGTGCTCTTTTTGCATCTGGCTGGGCTTACTGGTGCCTGTTGTGCATTGTTTCCTCCCTGTATTGTGTTTAGAACTCAAAGCCCCCCCTTTCCTTTCTTTTCCCGCTTCACAGGCCTTCCCACCCGGACCATATGCCACTCCTCCCACCTTTGGAAGCTCTTTTGGTGCCACTCCTGGTGGGGCGCTGCCCACCATGGGCGCCAACTACAGCCAAATGCCCACCGGCTCCTTCATCACGGGTTAGTTTAAAAATTCTATTCTTTGCAATTGGTCCTGCCTACTCTCTCAATTTTAGTTATTTTATGTTATCTTGTATTATTTTATTTTGTTACATTTTATTTTATTTTATGTATTATTGTATGTTTACACTCTTTTTGCCTTGTTGTAATTGTTGGGCTTGGCCTCGTGTTAGCTGCCCCAAGTCCCCTTGGGTAGATGGTGGCAGGGTATAAACAAAGTTGTTGTTGTTGTTATTATTATTATTATTATTGGGTTGTTGTAGATTTTTTCGGGCTATATGGCCATGTTCTAGAGGCATTCTTTCCTGACGTTTCGCCTGCATCTATGGCAAGCATTCTCAGAGTATGTACACATATAAACACACAAATACACAAATATATACACACAAATATATACACACACACAAACACACATATATACACAAATATATACACACACAAACACACACACACACAAAACACATATACACAGACTAGACCACAGCAACGCGTGGCAGGGGATGGCTAGTAAACAATAAATAAATATAAATGTCATAAATAAATACATACATCATGTTGCCATGTATTGAACTGCTTTTTGTCGATTTGTTGTATAACATGATGTGTTGGGCACTTAATTTGTAAAATCATATCATAATTTGACATTTAATAGGCTTGTTGTTAATTCTTCCTTATTATCCAACATTTTTGCTTATCCAACGTTCTGCCATCCCGTTTATGTTGGATAAGCGAGACTCTACTGTAATGACCTTCAAGAGCAAATACCTTCAAAAGTTGTCTTCTGCTTGAAGCCTGGATACCAAGACATTAAGGAGGGGGGGGGTGCACCAAAGTTGGGCAGCTGCAAGCTAACCTGGCTCTTTTCCTCCCCACTCCCCATGTCATTGCAGCCAATGGCCCTCCTGTGATTGTGAAGAAGGAGAAAGAAGGTGAGAGCCTGGAGAAGAAGGAGGCGAAGAGCGGGGAGGTGATTTGCATAGACGACTGAGAGGCCGCCTCGCCTGCCTGGTTGCTTCTGGACAGGTCCTGCCCCTGGCCGAAGGGACACCCTCCCCTCCAGCCTCTTCTCTTTTTTATTTCCTGGTCACCTTGATGGCTTTGCCTTGCTTGGGGGGAGCGTGGGTCAGTGACGCCCACCTCGGCTCCCCTCGGCTTCATTTTGTTGCCCCTCCGTTCTCTCTTCTTGGATTTGGGGAGGTGGTCTCATCAACCGGAGCGATGTTTGGGGGTCGGGAGGCACCGGGGGTCCATTCTGAGCTGGAAGAGGAGGAATGGGGATGGAATTGGAACCAGAGGCCTCTTGGAGCTCCATCTTCTGTGACAGGAGGGGAAGGGGGCAGCCTGGCCTTGTGCTCCTTGCCCCCAGCAGCGCTGGATGTTTGGGAAGCGCTGCCAAGTGACTCTATAAATATGAATATATATATAATGTATACACACTCATCCTGTATGTTTGAGAAATGCCCCCTTCCCACTTGTGCTTGAACTCTCTGTGGGGCGATCCTGGGGTGGACATAGGAGGGGGACACACTCCCTAGCCGTGTGCGAAGAAGAAGAAGAAGAAGAGCGCAGCGGGGTGAGGAGCAGAGCCCCCATCCCATAAAGCCGCCTGGGGGAGTCAAAGGGGAGGGGGTGCCTCATACCCTTCCGCCAATCTTGGAATTGGGCTTCTTTGAGGGGCGAGGAAGAGGCCGTCGCAGGGCCAAGCTGCGCCCCTGCGTTTGTTGCTGAATCTCAAGTCACTTCTTGTTTAAGCCTTGCCGAATAAAGGCCGTTTCCTTGGCTACATAACCCCGCTGTGTTGTGTCTCCTTTGTGTTGCCTCCAGACAAAACCTCCACAGTGCAGTCGCCCTGCTCGGTTTCATTCACACAGATTTACAAATGGCATTCTCTTCCTCCTTTCCTACCATTCATATATTTTCTCAGGCCTTTGTTCATGCCTCCAAAAAAAGGTTTTTCTTTTTGTGTGTGTGGAGGGAGGATAACCGCACGGTATCTTTTGGTTGTTACCTCCAGGAGCCATCCTTCAGGAAGCTTCCAGGTTTCGAAAGAGAAGAATAAGTGGATTGTTGTAGGTTTTTCGAGCTATATGGCCATGGTCTACGAGGGGTATTTTTTAAGTAAGGTCCGTTTGAACATAAATACAAAACAAAAGTTTATTTCAAAAAAGTAAATTTATTTTCAGAAAGTACATACTTCACTCTATTTTTCGACATAGTTGCCAAGTTTGTTCAAACACTTATCATACTTCTGAACCAATCTTAAAATACCCTCTTCATAAAAACTTGCCGCCTGCTCCGATAACCAAGAGTTCACTGTAATCAAAGAAGGGCGACCGGAGCGGTCCTCATCATGGACATTGTCACGGCCATCTTTGAATTGTCGTAACCACTTACGCACTTTGCTTTCACTCATAACAGTATCACCGTACACTTCACAAATCTGTCGATGAATTTCTGCAGCAGGCAGGTTCCTTGCTGACAAAAACCGTATCACTGAGCGAACCTCACATGCAGCGGGTGAGTTGATAGTCTTAAACATTTTTAAAGCACAAAACAGAACCGTACAGGTGAGCTACAGAGTGGAAACTGAGCACAGTTGTTCCCGAGTCATGCCGGTACACGACACACGCGCTCATTGCGGTATGCGCGCGAACTACTAGTGTCTACAACAAAACGGACTTTATTTAAAAAATACCCCTCGTAGAAGCATTCTCTCCTGATGTTTCGCCTGCATCTATAATAATAATAATAATAATAATAATAATAATAATAATAATAATAATATAATAACACTTTATTTGTACCCCACTACCATCTCCCCAAAGGGACTTGGGGCAGCTTACATGAGGCCAAGCCCAACAATGCAATATATCAATATACAACAAAACACAGCAATAAATAGTAATAATAATAATAATAATAATAATAATCTTTATTTATACCCCGCTACCATCTCCCCAAGGGACTCGGTGCAGCTTACATGAGGCCGAGCCCAAACACAACAATACAAGCAATAATCACAACAGTACAAGCAATTAAAATAAACATAAACATATAACATTATCAATAAGACAACATACAATTAAAACTATGGGAAGGCCAAATGTAAAATTAAAATTGGAAATAGTGCTGAACATGGATGAAAAGGTGATAGTGGCGTTTTTGGAAAGACATATGAGCAGACCTAAAAATGTAAAGTGCTTTAGAGGGACAAAGTGCTATGGGATCGTTAACCCGGGAAGGCACACTGGAACAACTACGTCTTCAAGCTCCTCCTGAAAACTGCCAGGGTTGGGGCCTGCCTGATGTCCTTAGGGAGTGAGTTCCAGAGTCGAGGGGCCACCACCGAAAAGGCCCTCTATGGCCTTCCTCAGAGGTTGTGAGGTCTGTTGGAGCTAGGAAAATGGGGTTTATATATCTGTGAGACATCACACTGGCAACAAATATCTGCATAGTCAAAGCAATGGTATTCCCCATAGTTACCTACGGATGTGAGAGCTGGACCATAAGGAAGGCTGAGCGAAGGAAGAGAGATGCTTTGGAACTGTGGTGCTTGAGGAAAGTTCTGAGAATGTCTTGGACTGCCAGAAGATCCAACCAGTCCATACTTCAGGAAATAAAGCCCGACTGCTCATTGGAGGGAAGGATACTAGAGACAAAGTTGAAGTCCTTTGGCCACATCATGAGGAGACAGCAAAGCCTAGAGAAGACAATGATGCTGGGGAAAGTGGAAGGCAGAAGGAAGAGGGGCCGACCAAGGGCAAGATGGATGGATGGCATCCTTGAAGTGACTGGACTGACCTTGAAGGAGCTGGGGGTGGACACGGCTGACAGGGAGCTCTGGCGTGGGCTGGTCCATGAGGTCACGAAGAGATGGAAACGACTGAACGAATGAACAACAACAATATCTGTGGAATGTCCAGGGTCTCTTGTCTGTTGGAGCTAGGTGTGAATGTTTCAACCGGCCACCTTGATTAGCATTTGATGGCCTGGCAGTTTTTTGGTATGGCTTTTTAGTGCCTGAGGGAATCCTTTGTTGAGAGGTGATTAGCTGTCCCTGATTGTTTCCTCTCTGGAGTTTCCCTTTGTTTGAGTGTTTTTTTGCTGTTATACTGTAATTTTAGAGATTTTTAATACTGTTAGCCAGATTTTGTTCATTTTCATGGTTTCTTCCTTTCTGTTGAAATTGTCCACATGCTTGTGGATTTCAATGGCTTCTCTGTGTAGCCTGACATGGTGGTTGTGAGAGTGATCCAGCATTTCTGTGTTCTCAAATAATATGCTGTGTCCAGGTTGGTTCATCAGGTGCTCTGCTATGGCTCACTTCTCTGGTTGAATTAGTTTGCAGTGCCTTTCATGTTCCTTGATTCGTGTTTGGGCAATTCTGCTATATTTGGTGGTCCCCATGTAGACTTGATATAAGATCGATGGTTGGCATCCTTGAAGTGACTGGATTGATCTTGAAGGAGCTGGGGGTGGTGACGGCCGACAGGGAGCTCTGGCGTGGGCTGGTCCATGAGGTCACGAAGAGTCGGAAAGGACTGAATGAATGAACAACAACAAATGTAGACTTGTCCACAGCTGCATGATACACGGTAGACTCCTGCAGAGGTGAGAGGACCCATCTTGTCCTTTGCTGAATGTAGCATTGGTTGGATTTTCTTAGTGGGTCTGTAGATAGATTGTATATTATGTTTCCTCGTGCGGTCAGTGGTTCCCTTGATGTATGGCAAGAACACTTTTCCTCTGGGTGGATCTTTGTCGACACTCTTGGCATGTTCTCGGTCTTGCAGCTCTTCTGATGTCAACATCAGGAGAGAATGCTTCTAGAACATGGCCATATAGCCCAAAAAACCTACAACACAGTGATTCCAGCCATGAAAGCCTTTGACAGTATAGAAAAATAATTGTTTGGTTGAGTCTCACCTTTCTCATTTTAAATCATATAAAACATCGTAAAACAGGTGCAAAGCTATGAAACAGTAGCTATGAATCTTGCGCTCCTTTTAGTTGGAATGCTTCAATTGCTTCAATTGGCATCCATTCTACTTTTTGTAATTTGTGTTCTCAGTGAGTGAGACATACACAGCTGTGTTGGTGGATGGACCGCTGGCATTAAATTTAAATTCACTCAGGAGTGATTCCTTCTGCCAGAGTGGTACAGATGTAACAGGACTTTCAGGCCCAAAGAAATGTTAAGATTGGATACAAACATCCATTTTTCTAGTGCAAAAATCAGTGTTGTAGTAGAGCCTGTAAGTAACGTTGCAAACAGTAGTATGGGCGCCAGAAAAAGGGGTACTCGTGAGCAGGAATCGGATGAGAAACAACAGAGGAAAAGGATCCGCGATATACTTATGGTACCCACTGATGAGGACTCATTTGAGGGGTTTTCTGGGGACGAAGGGTCCATGAGTGAAGGAGAGGAAGGAGATACAATGGATGGGAATAGGAGAACAAAGAGGGTTACTCAGGAGCTGGAATCGGATGAGGAGCGACAGAGGAAGAGGATCCGGGATATACTTACTGCTCCTACAGATGAAGAATCATTCATTGGTTTCTCTGGGGGTGATGGGTTCGGGAGTGATGAAGATGGAGATGACACATTGGACTGGACTAAGGTAAAAGAGGTACAAGCTGTATGTGCAGAGCCGACGTCTAGTGATACATTTGTAGGGTTCTCTGGTAATGAGGACCAGAAATCAGGGAATACATCTGAGTCTTTGGGGGACTTAAGTCTTGACAGAAGATGGAGAAGTTGGAGAGATGGGAGTAGGAATTCACGTGTGGAATCAAGAACAGTTGCAAGAGATAACAATGGGGCGGAGGTCAGCTCATCTTCTGATAATGATGTATAAGATAAAAGTAGGCTCTGAAATGGGGAATCTTTGCAGAAGGCAAAGTGTTGATATACCTTCGTGCATTGGATACTGTCTGGACTTGTCGCTGCCTGTTCCGTGTTGGGATCAGCAGGTTGCTGCTCCTGTTTGTGTGTGCTTCGACTCGGCTTGGATTCTCGTGAGTGTGGATTTCCCCCTTCCTTGACCTTGGACTGGTTTGACTACGACGCTGCTTCCATGGACTTTGGAAATTCGCTACTTCGGATTCTGCTTGCTATGACCCTGGACTTCGATTGGCTACGCTTTCTTTCCTGCGGCTTCTCTGTTTTGTTAACCATTTGCATGCTGTGCTGTTTTGTGTGGCTTTTGGAAGTACTTTGTTTAATCCAGTTCTTTTCTCCGGATAATTTGGATTATAACGTGGTTTTTACCTTTGAGTTTTGACCAGAGACATTGAGTTAAGTATCTCTGAGACTTTTTCCTTTGTTTCATAAACTTTGTTTTGGAATTAACTCTGACTCTGGCCCTTTAAGGCATCTGTGTTCCCACAATCAGACTCTTTTATTATGACCCCTGAATTATGGCTAGCAATATCAACCAGGACTGAAAAAGGATATCTAAATTTGCAGATGAGTTCACAGCGAATACAGACGCAATGTCATTGGAAGGGATAAGCTAAACATGGTTTTAAGGCACGATGTTGACTGATCTAACTAACCTTTGTCACTCGTGATGCCAGGCAAGGCCCTCGCAGCATCTGATTCTGCGGCAAAATATCCTTGACAATGTCAGCTATGTTAAGGGAATATTATGAGCATATTTATGGAACACCCTCCAAACCAAAGTGCTGTTCCAGCAGTCACTGGCCAATCCCTCTCCAATGCCAGAGATACAGCTTAATGGTGTAACATTAGAAAATGTTGACCATTTCCGCTCCCTTGGCAGCCACCTCTCCACCAAAGTCAACATCGACACCGAAATACAACACCGCCTGAGCTCTGCGAGTGCAGCATTTTTCTGAATGCAGCAGAGAGTGTTTGAGGACCGGGACATCTGTAGGGAGACCAAGGTGCTTACTTATAAAGCTATTGTCCTCCCAACTCTGCTCTATGCCTGCAAAACGTGGACTGTCTACAGACATCACATGCAACTCCTGGAACAATTCCATCAGCGCTACCCCTGGAAAATCCTGCAAATCTTTTGGGAAGACAAGCAGACAAATGTCAGTGTGCTGGAAGAAGCAAAGACCACCAGCACTGAAGCGGTGGTCCTCCGCCATCAACTCCGCTGGACCAGCCACGTTGTCCGGATGCCCGACCACCGTCTCCCAAAGCAGTTGCTCTACTCCGCACTCAAGAACGGAAAACTGAATGTTGGTGGTCAGGGAAAGAAATTTAAAATGGGCTCAAAGCCAACCTTAAAAACTCTGGCATAGACACTGAGAACTGGGAAGCCCTGGCCCTTGAGCACTCCCACTGGAGGTCTGCTGTGACCAGCAGTGCTGCAGAATTTGAAAAGGCACAAATGGAGGGTGAAAGAGAGAAACGTGCCAAGAGGAAGGCGCATCAAGCCAACCCCAACCTAGACCGCCTTCCACCTGGAAACCAATGCCTTCACTGTGGGAGAAGATGCAGGTCAAGAATAGGGTTCCACAGTCACCTATGGACCCACTGCCAGGATACTACACTTGGATCATCCTCGGACTACGAGGGATCCCGTAAGTAAGTAAGTAAGTAAGTAAGTAAGTAAGTAAGAGCACCCTCCATGTGCAATGGGATGTTTAGAAAATACAAGAGGACCAACTCTAAGCACTTGGGGGAAAATGATCTGCAGATTTCATTTAGAAGGAAATCAAAATCCATAGGCTTTTTGAACTGGATGCTGCACAACGCCAAAGGAAAAGGAAGACGTACCACCAAGAAACACATGGGTTTTTAGCAAAGTGGATGGTGGACATTCTTTTTGAGGCTGAGGAGAGAAGGAAATAAGAATATTCTGCTTTTGGGGTCAAACGCAAAGCATCTAGTGGAAACGGGAAGTGGGTTTTTGTTGTTGTTGTTGTTTATTTGTTCAGTCGCATCCAATTCCTCATGATGTCATGGACCGGGCCATGCCGGAGCTCCCTGTCAGCCATGGCCACCCCCAGCTCCTTCAGAGTCAAGCCAGTCACTTCAAGGATCCCATCCATCCGCCTTGTCCTTGGTTGGCCCCTCTTCCTTTTTCCTTCCATTTTCTCCAGGATAATTGTCTTCTCTAAGCTTTCCTGTCTTCTCATGATGTGGCCAAAGGACTTCATCTTTGCCACATCTAATATCCTTCCCTCCAGTGAGCAGTCGAGCATTATTTCCTGGAGGATGGACTGGTTGGATCTTCTCGTTGTCCAAGGCACTCAGAATTTTCCTCCAACACCACAGTTCAAAAGCACCTCTCTTCCTTCACTCAGCCTTCCTTATGGTGAAGTGGGGTTTATGTAGCAGGAAAACCTCCTACCAGTAGATGTCAGCAAAACCTTAAGGGAAACTGTTTTATTTTCTTTCATCTTGTTTCAGACAGGCGAGAGCAGAATAACACCTGCACAGCTATAGGAGTAGGTACCTCCATCTATCATTTCATTTCCCTGAAAATGACTGAGTTGGGTGTAGCACCAAAGGTCTTGAAGACTTGGCTTTCTCAGCATTTCTTTGTTATGTGGTCATAGTCCCCTGAACACTATAGACCAGCGCTGCTAGCACATAATTTGGAAACTGCTGCTGCTGGGAAAGGCATTCAGTACCATGTCAGCTGGGAGGTTCTGATAGTTGTCATCAAAAGCAGCTTTCTTCTTCATGGTATCTCTGAATCACACAATTGGGTATTCTGCACAGGTGTAGAGCACTGTTTGAAACCTAGAGTCACTAGGCAGAAAAAGTTTTGGCAGTAACATCGTCCACTATCCATCCATCCATCCATCCATCCATCCATCCATCCATCCATCCATCCATCCATCTATCTATCTATCTATCTATCTATCTATCTATCTATCTATCATGTCAGGAGCAACCAGACATTTGTATTACATTTTTAACAAAACAAACAAACAGACAAAACAAAAAGTTTGCATGCTTGGTAGTTGATTAAATGTCCTTTGACCAGTCTCTGGCCACTTGGAGTGCCTCTGGTGTTGCGCAAGAAGGTCCTCCATGGTGCATGTGGCAGGGCTCAGGGTGCATTGTAGTAGGTGGTCAGTGGTTTGCTCTTCTCCACACTCACATGTTGTGGATTCCACTTTGTAGCCCCATTTTTTTAAGGTTGGCTCTGCATCCCGTGGTGCCAGAGTGCAGTCTGTTCATCTCCTTCCAAGTCGCCCATTTTTCTGTGTGCCCAGAGGGGAGTCTCTCAGTTGGTATCAGCCATTGGTTGAGGTTCTGGGTTTGAGCCTGCCACTTTTGGACTCTCGCTTGCTGAGGTGTTCCAGCAAGTGTCTCTGTAGATCTTAGAAAACTATTTCTTGATTTAAGTTGTTGACATGTTGGCTGATACCCAAACAGGGGGTGAGCTGGAGATGTCACTGCCTTGGTCCTTTCACTATTGACTGCTACTTCCCGGTGGATGTCAGGTGGTGCAATACCAGCTAAGCAGTGTAATTTCTCCAATGGTGTAGGGTGCAGACACCCCGTGATAATGCGGCATGTCTCATTAAGAGCCACATCCACTGTTTTAGTGTGGTGAGATGTGTTCCACACTGGGCATGCCTACTCAGCAGCAGAGTAGCATAGCGCAAGGGCAGATGTCTTCACTGTGTCTGGTTGTGATCCCCAGGTTGTGCCAGTCAGTTTTCATATGATATTGTTTCTAGCACCCACCTTTTGCTTGATGTTCAGGCAGTGCTTCTTGTAGGTCAGAGCACGGTCCAGAGTGACTCCTCCCAGGTATTTGGGTGCGCTGCAATGCTCCAGTGGGATTCCTTCCCAGGCAATCCTTAGAGCTCAGGATGCTTGTCTGTTCTTAAGGTGAAAAGCACATGTCTGTGTTTTAGATGTATTAGGGATCAGCTGGTTTTCCCTGTAATAGGCAGTTAGAGCACCTAGAGCTTCGGAAAGCTTCTGTTTTATTGTCTCAAAGCTCCCTGCTTGAGCAGTAATGGCATGATCATCAGCATAGATAAAACTCTCTGTCCCTTCTGGCAGTGGCTGGTCAGTTCTTTCACGTGGCAGGGTGAACCTTTTATTTTTGTATCGCACTGCTGCCATCAATAAATATGTGATGCACTCTCTGGTCTCATGGCCTGGCTGAAGGGATCTCTTGTTTGCTTATCTAACTAAAAATGCAAAGTGGTCAGGAAGGGGACAGGCTGGTACTCTGAGCAAAATAGGACACTAAGGAGCAAAGGATTGTTTTCTTCTTCTTTTAAAACTCAAGCTGGAAGTTATACATGGAGAGGGAGAGTTTGTTTGGAGGTGATACAATTACTTAGTTCATTTGTATCATTCTTATGGTAAAGCATAGTGGTTACATAGGATCAATAGTTTGCTGCTTAGAGAACAATGTTTCAATATGGGTTTCTCTCAATCTATTCTAGTGCCTGGGGGAATCTTTTGTTGAGAGGTGATTAGCTGTCCTTGATTGTTTCCTCTCTGTTGTTGTGCTGTTGTAATTTTAGAGTTTTTTTAATACTGGTAGCCAGATGTTGTTCATTTGCATGGTTTCCTCCTTTCTGTTGAAATTGTCCACATCATTTTTCAAAATTTTATTTTGTGCAACTTTACAAAAGCATATTCATGTATACCAGTGGTTCTCCACTTGTGGGTACCCAGGTGTTTTGGACTACAACTCCCAGAAATTCCAGCCAGTTTACCAGCTGTTAGGATTTCTGGGATTTGAAGGCCAAAACATCTGTGGACCCACAGGTTGAGAAACTGATGTATACCTTGAAAAATTGGATTTGAAGCTTGGTCGTTGTGTTCTGTGGTTCATTCCACAGTCTTTCATTGGGAGTGTTTACATAAGTCTTCTTATCGGTGGGTTGTTGTAGGTTTTTCCGGGCTATATGGCCATGTTCTGGAGGCAATTTTTCTCCTGACGTTTCGCCTGCATCTATGGCAAGCATCCTCAGAGGTAGTGAGGTCTGTTGGAAGTAGGAAAATGGGTTTGTATATCTGTGGAATGACCAGGGTGAGACAAAGGACCCCTGTCTGCTGGGGCTAGCTATGAATGTTTCAGCTGATCACCTTGATTTGCATTCAATGGCTTGGAAGTGCCTGGGGGAAATCTTTTGTTGAGAGTGATTTTATGTGCCTGTTTGTTTCCCCTCTGTTGTTTTGCTGTTGTAATTTTTGCCAAACTGCCATAGAGCCAGTCTTCTTATCATTCGTACATCATTCACAGCGAATAAACCTGATGGTCTGTTGTGTCATAACCCCCACCTCCAATTACTTCTGCTTGCAAGTTACCCAATTGTGTGATTCAGAGACCACGAAGGAGAACAGGTAGCTTACCTGAAACTGTATTTCTTCAAGTGGTAAGCAGCCAGTCCTTATCAAACTTAGCACCTGAAATATTGGGTTAAGAATGCCAAGATAAATCCTATTTCAGGTGCTTAATTCTTAGAAAGTTCTTTACAGACCAGACAAAATATGTATTGGGTTGTTGTAGGTTTTTTCGGGCTATATGGCCATGGTCTAGAGGCATTCTCTCCTGACGTTTCGCCTGCATCTATGGCAAGCATCCTCAGAGGTAGTGAGGTCTATACATACTAAATTCTTCCACCTTGGTCTTTATGTCGAATTTGGGAAGCTGCCCTGATCCCGCATTTGCCTGAGGAGGTTTCAGTGATCTACAGAATCCTGTGCCACCTGGCAGATTTTAAAATTAAAGCATCAGAATCTTTGTGCAGTCACAGAATTTAAGTAGGAGCTCAAGCCAGCCTTTGCTAATTGTAATACGACAGTTTGCTAGAGTCCATTGATGTTCAAGTTTCCTTGTTGGAGGCTACGTTGTCCCTCAAGAGCTGGAGCTGGCAATAATATCTCCAGTCCCATTTGCCTTGCCCTGGCCTCTCCTTGTAGAAGGATGTGGCATTCCTCCCAACATTTTCTCTTAATTGTCACTATTGATCTCTACCCTTTGGAAAAGTACTTCCAACGTATTATTTGAACCACTACAACCACTAAAAAGGTACTCAGTAAGTAGCCTACATTGACTGGCAGCAGCTCCTCAGAGGTTGGCTTCTCAACGGGTGGCAAGGCTAGTCACAAGACGCTTTTCCTCAAGGAGGTATCCAGCTGGATTTCTGGAATTAAATACCTTGGCCACCGAAAGCTTTAGTCACATCCCTCCACACTGATTGTTCTGCATTGTTAGCTGCAGGCAAAGGTGGACCATCAGTGAGTCACATGGATGACACCCACACAGTCCATTAGAAGCATCCTTTGTCCCAAGTCATCAGAGGGAGGCAGGTTCATAGTCCTTAAGTGATGATCAAACAGGATATGATTGATGAAATGCTGGCATTGTTTGCCTTGAGGGAAACAGGACCCCAAGATGAGGCAGCTGTGCCACATGGGTGAGAACAACTCACAAGAGTCAGCCAGAGGGAGAAACTGGAGGCTGAAGGCAGTCTCAATGCTATCACACCAAGGAAGTGCTGCTGGGCAATAGCTGATCTGCCTGATGCCACCACCATCACATGCTCTCAGATACCAACAAGGAATCATTTGTATCCCAGATGTGAACAGGTCCCTTCCCAATTTAAAATATTCCATTTGGGTTCCATCTTCTCTCACATTTAGATTTAATAAAATCATTCTATGTATTGTCGAAGGCTTTCATGGCTGGAATCACTAGGTTCTTGTGGGTTTTTTCGGGCTATAGGGCCATGTTCTAGCGGCATTTCTCCTGACGTTTCGCCTGCATCTATGGCAAGCATCCTTAGAGGTAGTGAGGTCTGTTGGAATTAGGACAATGGGTTTATATATCTGGAATGGCTGGGGTGGGGCAAAGAGCTCTTCTCTGCTGGAGCTAGGTGTGAACGTTTCAACTGACCACCTTCATTAGCATTTGAAGGCCTGGCTGAGCCTGGGAAAATCTTTTGTTGAGAGGTGTTAAGATGTGCCTGGTTGTTTCCTCTCTGCTGTTTTGCTGTTGTAATTTTAGAGTTTTAAATACTGGTAGCCAGATTTTGTTCATTTTCATGGTCTCCTCCTTTCTGTTGAAATTGTCCACATGCTTGTGAATTTCAATAGCTTCTCTGTGTAGTCTGACATGGTGGTTGTTGGTGTGGTCCAGCATTTCTGTGTTTTCAAATAATATGCTGTGTCCAGGCTGGTTCATCAGGTGCTCTGCTATGGCTGACTTCTCTGGTTGAAGTAGTCTGCAGTGCCTTTCATGTTCCTTGATGCGTGTCTGGGCGCTGCGTTTGGTGGTCCCTATGTAGACTTGTCCACAGGTGCATGGTATACGGTAGACTCCTGCAGAGTCTACCGTATAGCTACCAGTATTAAAAAACTCTAAAATTACAACAGCAAAACAGCAGTGAGGAAACAACCAGGCACATCTTAACACCTCTCAGCAATACGGGGATCGAGGTGAGAGCCCATCTGTCAGCTCCAGCTTCTTATGCAGGGACATGAGAGAAGTCTCCCACAGGATGGTAAAACATCTGGGCGTCCCCTGGACAATGTCCTTGCAGGCAGCCAATTCTCTCACACCAGAAGCGACTTGCAGTTTCTCAAGTTGGTCATGACATGGAAAAAAGTAAGCAGGATTTTCAGGCACATATGCAAGGCTTCAATGACACTGCAAAGGAACCCCTTCCTCCATGGAAACCCAACTGGATAGAGGAGGGAGAATGACACTATTTCATCTCATCCATCAGGCTGTTTCGGTAGAACCAAGCTGTACTGTCTTAGAACTATTCTGCTAAAACTACAAAAGCCCCTCTTTCCATGCTTGTCATGAAAAATGGTACAAGTTGATTTAGAATCACGACATATGTTTTTAACACGACTGTCGAAGGCTTTTATGGCCGGAATCACTGGGTTGTTGTAGGTTTTTTCGGGCTATATGGCCATGCTTTAGAGTATCCTCACTACCTCTGAGGATACTTGCCATAGATGCAGGCAAAACGTCAGGAGAAAATGCCTCTAGAACATGGCGATATAGCCCGAAAAAACCTACAACAACCCATTTAACACGACTCTTGGTATCCTTTTTTTAACAGGATGCCACACTTCCTTTTACCTAATGTGTTTGGATGGAATAAAGGCCAAAGTAGTATTACAAATCTCAAGTTTTTATTAAAATTCAAATAAGTTACAATAGCAAAAACACTTAAGACATTTGAGCAAGAATTAAATACGGAATTGTTATGTAGTCCAAGTATATTTCACAGAAATGTTTATCAAAACAAGAACCATAATTGAAAACACGTTCTTTCTGGCAACAAAACACTATTCAGGAAGATCCAACTATCCTTCACAAACACCTTGATTGTAAGATTTTGAAAATAGGGGAGAGTCTGTAAACACATTTCTTCATTTGTAACAAAGCAGGGAAAGAAAAGGGCATCTTGGCCACCAAATCAACACCTCGGAAAGCTATAGAACTCCTTTTTGTGCCAGAAATAAAACCTTCTGGCTGGGCTTGAATATCAATCCCAAGAAGACAAGAGGTTAGCAATGAAACATCTCTTGTCTCTTCCTAGTGCACCCAATTAATAAGCAAAGAAGGCAAAATGTGTGAGACAATCACCCCATCTAAACAGGAACTGCCTCTATTTTATTTCAAGCTTTAAATACCCCTCCTAAATAAACAATATGAAACACCATGCTTCTCCATCTTGTTTGCCTTCTCAATGAAGTGGACGAAAGAAGAATGTAAAACATTATTTTCTCTCAAGGCAGAGGTAAAGAAAACAGGATATTCACACAAATAAGGACTTGAGGAAACTACTTCTATCTTTCTTCCTCCCTACAGCCAGAAATATAAGTTCACTAGATTTAAACATACAAAGCAGGTCAATTTCAGATGCTTTTTCAGATATTTATAAACAGGGGAGGGGACAGAATTAAAAAATGGCATATAAATACACAGGACAAACTATATGCGAAGTAGTAATAGAAAAATACTCTTGATTCTTCTTGAAAGAGAAATCAACTAGTATCTCATGTGACTGGACATAATGCATTAGCCTTTCCTCCTCTTCATGTTTCATAAATACATAGGACAAACTGTCTGCAAGGAAATAGAAATATTCTTGATTCTTCTTGAAAGAGAAGTCAGCTGGCATCCCATATGACTGGTCATGATGCATTAGCCTTTCCTCCTCTTTCTGTTTCGTCTCCCAACTCCTGCTGCATTTCACATCTCAGAAAATGATGGACCAGGGATGAATGAGACTCTTTCACGTGTGGCAACCAGACAATCAGAGGGTCATCAACCTTTGTCATCCTCCAGATGTTGCAGGGAAGGAACACCCTGGGAGTAGCCGAGGCCCAGCTTCGCCAAAACTTGTAAATGGCAAGGAGGTGACATTCTCCTGAGGCAGCATGTCATCAGCTTGGTTGCGTCAAGCCTTCCACATTCCTTCAGATGATGTAGCAAGTCATGAGCACCAAGTCCTTCACGTCAGGCCCGTAGGCTGGAGGGGAGGAAGAGGGACGGATATGAACAACAGGCAAGCATGACCCCATTTTGCATTCAAATATTCAAAATGCTAATTCCATCTCAAGTGCCACTCTTGTTACAGACTCTCACCTCCCAGGAACCAGACATTAAAGCGGGAATGTATTTTATCTAAATGTCTGTAAACCAGAACACCTAATCTCCTCCTACAGAAACAAGGCAGGTGCACTATAATAATGGGCTCAGTTCCACAAAATCCAGTCCCACTGTAATACAGCCATGGGGCTCTCACTTTCAAGGAATCTGGCTACCCACACCTCCCTGCATTCTAAAGACAGAAATAAGCAAAAGAGATGAATGAACACAATCTTGAAGGAGTAAAATGTGGAGGCAGCAGAGGAACAATCGGCATCTATTTCGGACTCATTGGGATTTCCCTGCCTCTCTTTAAAGCACCATCAGAGCTTGCATGGTGCAGTAGTTCAAAAATAAGCCTGGAACCTGGGAAAATCCAGCTCTAAGTCTCCACTGAGCATTTCAACTTAGTTTGGTGACCTGTTGAGCCAGTTAGTCCGTCTCAACCTGGCCTGCCTCACAGAGAAATTGCAAAGGTGGGAACAAATTCATGTTGATTGCTTTGGCCTATTTGGCAAAAAGGCAAGAGTACGACACGTGCTAACCATCAGTAAACGCCTCTAGGAAAGAATGTCAGATACGAACTACTCTCATGAAGTTGATGGCTTTGTTTTCTTTGATGCTCCACTTAACGTTTAAAAGGGTTTGATGCACTGTCATCTATAAAAGGTGTTCAACAAATACGAGTTGGGTATTAATGAAAGCAGCTAACATTTCATTAAGCTGGAAAAGATACAGGGGAGGATATTTATTTGTTTCATCTCAAAAGCATTGCAAAAATTAGTATAAAAACTGATAAAAATAGAAGGAGCACAAGCGGCTAAATATCTTTTGACCAAAAACAGGCAACAGCAATGGCATTGTCTGTAGCCTCCAACAATTCTTCCTCTCTACATGAGGCAGGGCATAGTGGACAAGCATACAGATGCGGAGTTATCTGTTCTGCTCCACATTCATACAAGATGTGGGATTATTTTAGGTCGTGACATTTTGCCAGGTTGTCTTCCATCTGAACATGAGGAAGAACTTCCTGACTGTGAGAGCCGTTCAGCAGTGGAACTCTCTGCCCCGAGTGTGGTGGAACCTCCTTCTTTGGAAGCTTTTAAACAGAGGCTGGATGGCCATCTGTCAGAGGTGATTTGAATGCAATATTTCTGCTTCTTGGCAGGGGGTTGGACTGGATGGCACATGAGGTCTCTTCCAACTCTTTGATTCTATGATTCTATGTTATGTGAATTTGATCTGCTCACTCCACTTCTGAGTCTGTTCAGGGATTTCCAAGTGGCCCATTCTTGGTTTGCCCCTGGGGGGGGGGGGCATCCAGTTGGGACTTCCTGGGTTTAGCTGCCCAGAGGGATACCCTTGCAGGGGAGGTTAATTATACTAACGCGCTTGACTTTAACCATCAACTTCTTTTTGTGTTCTTCATGACTCCCCCAAAGCTATAGCCCCCTTTGAAAATGACAGTGATTTGCCACCAAATCACAAAATTACTCCCCAAACACAGTAGTTTAGGTTTTTCCATTCTTCCACGAACCTGCAACCCTGGGAGTAAATATGCCCTTCAAAGCCCCCCAAGTGATTTCGTGCTGCTTCCGAGTCACTGAAGATGTTTGAATGCATCTCAGAATGGGGCAATGTAGGGGCCTAAATAAGCTTCCGTTCTGGCTGAGTGGCTTACTCGTTTCCAGCATCACTTTGTAAAGCATGTGCAATCCTGGACAGATAACAGCAGCACAAAAGGAAGAAGCCATCTCTCAATGGCCCGCTCCATCCTGTCCATCCTGCTTTGTTCTTTTGCCTGGAGCATGGACAGATTTCACAAGCTGTACGCCAAGGACACCCAACACAACCACAACAAACACATACAAGCATCACTCTCATTACTTCAAATCAGTTCTGACTCATGGCAGTCCTAGCACAAGGTTTTTTCAGAGCCAGTTTTACTCAAAAGAGACCATGTCTTCCTCTGAGGCAGAGAATATGACTTGCCCAGAGTCACCCAGTTGGTTTTATGTCTGAATTTGACCTGTCTTCCAAAGCCCTAGTCCAAAACTCAGACTACACCACCACAGTGACCAGGGCCGTAGCCAGAAAAAAAAATTCGGGGAGGGTTGACAATTTCGGGGGGGGGGGGGGGTTGAAATTTTTGGGGGGGGGGGTTGAAAATTTTGGGGAGAGTTGAAAATTTCGGGGGGGGGGGGGGGGTTGAAACCTGCCTCCTAGCTCACGCTGAAGCAAAGAGCACAGCAGGGGGCAGAACAACCTTCAATAGCCTGGAGCTCTGCCCCTGTCAACCACCTCCACCAAGTCTGGCCTCCTTAATGAGAGCATTCAACACCCCTCGCCCTCCCAACTTGGTTGCTTCACTACATCGGCTATTGCTGCAAGTAATGACAGTGTGAATAAATTGTCAATATTTGCTTGAGATAGTGCTTACAGTTCTGGAGGGACTCTTAATTTTTTGCATCTCATAGACTTAGCATGGAGATTTGGTTAACCAGTTAAAATTCATGAGTAAACCAGGTTTGTACCCCTAAAACCACCCCCTTGCTACAGGCCTGACAGTGACCCATGACCAATGCAAGGAAATGAGAATCTTTTCTGGATATTTAACTGTGTTTCTGTTCCACTTAAAGTTAAAAGTCCTGAGGTACAGCAGGCCTACTTATTACATGATTGATTTGAATACCATTTTGTTTACATCCAAAGAATTTTGAATGGTATAGAATACTTCTAAAGGTCTGGCAATTTCTAGAGAAGCATTCTTCCTAGGCTTCTTGTGCAATTCTATGGTCAACTTCTTCAAGATTGTGATAGAGACTAAAGGTAACATTTCTCTAGGAATCAATAGGCTCTCCAAAGCACTTCTGTGGTATGCATTGGTTAAAAGCTCAAGACATCATTCATTTCAGGTAGAAAAGTTTATCACAAAATTGTATCACACACAGGGTTTGGGAATCAATCTTTCATGAATACACAGGCCTATATTATATAAAAAAAATGTAAACTGACAAAAGCATTATGCCAGGACAGGGTAATCTCATACCAGGGATCAATAAGACCTTCCAGGAGTTCCTCAGATGGATCTTTCCTCCATAAGACCTTCACTGTCTGGTTTCCTATTTTTTTTACACTGGTTTCTTTTTATTCCTTGAGAGGCCAAATCAGAGATGGGCAAACTTTGGCCCTCCGGTTTTAGACGTTAACACCCACAATTCCTAACAGCCCACCGGATGTTAGGAATTGTGGGAGTCGCAGTCCAAAACACCTGGAGGGCCAAAGTTTGCCCATGCCTGGGTTAAAATGACTATCCTAAGTTAAAATTAAATTTGCTGGAAGAAACACTAACAACCTTAGATATGCAGATGATACCACTTTGATGGCCAAAAGCGAGGAGAAGCTGAGGTGCCTTCTAACCAAGGTGAAAGAAGCAAGTGCAAAAGCTGGGTTGCAGTTAAACATCCAAAAAAACCAAGATGATGGCAATCAGACTGATTGAGAACTGGCAAATAGAGGGAGAAAATGTGGAGGCAGATTTTGCATTTCTAGGTGCAAAGATGACTGCAGACGCAGACTGTAGCTAGGAAATCAGAAGACGTTTACTTCTTGGGAAGAGAGCAATGACCAATCTCAATAAACTAGTGAAGAGTAGAAACATCACACTGGCAACGAAGATCCGAATAGTTAAAGCAATGGTATTCCCTGTAGTAACCAATGGATGCGAGTGCTGGACTATAAGGAAGGCTGAGCGAAGGAAGATAGACGCTTTTGAACTGTGGTGTTGGAGGAAAGTTCTGGGAGTGCCTTGGACCGCGAGAAGATCCAACCAGGAAATAAAGTCCGACTGCTCATTGGAGGAAAGGATATTAGAAGCAAAGTTGAAGTACTTTGGCCACATCATGAGAAGACAGGAAAGCTTGGAGAAGACAATGATGCTGGGGAAAATTGAAGGAAAAAGGAAGAGGGGCCGACCAAGGGCAAGAGGGATGGATGGATGGGATCCTTGAAGTGACCGGCTTGACCTTGAAGAAGCTGGGGGTGGTAACGGCCGACAGGGAGCTCTGGCATGGGATGATCCATGAGGTCACGAAGAGTCAGAAACGACTGAACGAACAAATAACAACAAGATGATTTAGTAGCATTAAACACATTATGTTAATACACACTGGCATTTTAGGTCCAACCAGGATTCGAATATCACCATGTTGAGAACTACTCTGAAAGTGAATGTGGTCTGGGGGCTTAAAAGCTACTTCACTCCAGGCATAAACCTTTGTCCACTACGGCCAAGTGCATCAAGTCTTAACTATTCCACCTTCATCAATACAAAGAAGTGGACAAAAATAAATATTTCTTATTCATCACCAGAATTCATATGGAGACTTCTAATTCTGGGAAACAGAAGTTAACACATCTGCAACATTCAGCTGAAGGCTGCTATCATGTTACTAAGTAGGAGAGAAAGCAGACCCAGGTGTATTTGGACAGTGACTAAAAATGCCCAAAAACATCAATGGAGCCTGATGCACACTAGGACACATGTCGTTTTCAGAATCAAACCTACTTTGACGGTTCAGCGCCAGGCTATTTGGCTGACCGCATCCCCTTGTACGAACCTGGCAAGCCCTGAGATCTTCAAGAGAGGCCCTTCTCTCAGTCCGACCTCCATCTCAATCTCATTTGGTGAGAACGAGAGCAGGCCTTCCCTCTGTCCTTTCGGCAGCAGGCTAAAACCGATAAAGCCCTATAAGATTTGGGTCCTGCTATTTACATGACCGCATCTCTCCTTATGAATCTGTTTGGGCTCTAAGATCAGTCGGAGAGGCCCTCCTCTCGATCCCACTTCCCTCACAAGCGAGGTTGGTGGAGACGAGGGAGAGCGCCATCCGGGTATGCCCTTCCTGATTTTAGAATGCCCTCACTACGGAAATTAGACAAGCACCTACCCTCATTCATAACTTTTGTTGAAAACCTGGCTATTTAAGCAGGCTTTTGGTAATGGCTAAGTGTATCAACCACACTATCGGACAGGACCTTAAAGGGTGATTAGAATTACAATTTATAATGCTGGATACCCTGATCATAGGAACTGGCTGATTTTAAGCAGTATGTATGTGTATACTTACACAGTTTTTAGTGGGCTAAATAGTCTTTAAAAATATTTATGTTTACACTACTGTGCTATTTTGTTGTATAAATTGATGTGATTATTGTCTATGTTATATTTATTTATTTACTTTGTTTATATACTGCCTTTCTCACCCCTGGGGGGACCCAAGGTAGTTTACAACAAACTAATGACAAATTCAATACCAACATAAAGTACACAAATAAATCATAATAACTAATGACTACATATAACTATGAACTTACTGTAATCGTTGTACGCTGCCCTGAATCCCTTTGGGGAATGTATTATATTGTAATACAATATTATGATCCATATTATATGTATATACAATAGATTATAATTATTAGCATAGCACAGTATTACTATATTGTACTATGCCACTACACTGTAATATTAGCAATATGTCTTACATGCCCTGCGGAAAGCTGGTAAGTCCCGCAAGGCACGGACTTCAGGTGGCAGAGTATTCCAGAGCGATGGTGCCACTGCTGTCAAGGCTCTGCGCCTGGTTGCTGTTAAACGCAAGGTCTTGACACTGGGAATTTCCAATAGATCTCAGAACGGAGGGATCTCTGGGGTTGGTAGGGGGTGAGGCGGTCCCTCAGATATATTGGCCCCAGACCATGCAAGGCCTTAAAGGTGATTACCATCACTTTGAAAGTGATCCGGTGCTCAATTGGTAACCAATGCAGCTGCAGTAAGATTGGTGTTATGTGGCATCTCATCGGAATTCCCGCAAGAAGCTAAGCAGCTGCATTTAGTACCAACTTGAGCTTCCGGATCACCGACAGAGGAATTGATATGTGATTGTCTGTGTTATATTTATACATAATATATAGGCTGAGCGAAGGAAGAGATGCTTTTGAATTGTGGTGTTGGAGGAAAGTTCTGAGAGTGCCTTGGACTGCCAGAAAATCCAACCACTCCATACTTCAGGAAATAAAGCCCGACTGCTCATTGGACGGAAGGATAGTAGAGGCAAATATGAAGTATTTTGGCCACATCATGAGAAGAAAGGAAAGCTTAGAAAAGACAATGATGCTGGGGAAAATGGAAGGAAAAAGGAAGAGGGGCCGACCAAGGGCAAGATGGATGGATGGCATCCTTGAAGAGACTGGATTGACCTGGGGGTGGTGACGGCCAACAGCAAGCTCTGGCGTGGGATGGTCCATGAGGTCACGAAGAGTCGGAAACGACTGAACGAATGAACAACACCATTCTGTACTATATCATTATATTGTAGTGTTATTAGTTATATTACATGTAATATAAAATATATTATTATAATGTTGTATTATTATATTGTATTACATCATAATATTATAAATATTATATGTATACACAATATATTATATTGCATTATATTATATTATATTTATAGTAGCATGGCTCAGGAGACTAATGTGAGCAATTTTGAGTCTCCTTATGGAGAGAAAAAGCAGGATATAATAAGTAAACATCATAATATATTGCAATATTATTATTACATGTAATACAAGATATATAATTATAGTATTATAAATATTATATGACTATAATATTATATTATTAGTATGGCACAGGAGAGCAATGTGAGCCACTTTGAGTCTCCTTATGGAGGGAAAAAGCAGGATATAATAAGCAAACATAATGATATATTGTAATATTATTAGTAATAGTACATGCAATATAAAATATATAATTATATTACTGTATTATTATTAGTATTATATTGTATTACATTATAATATTATAAATATTATATGAATATACAATATATTATATTAGTATGACACAGGAGACCTATGTGAGCTGCTTTCAGTTAGAGACAAAAAGCAGGATATAATAAGCAAACATCGTAATATATTGCAATATTATTATTAATATTATATGTAATACAAAATATATAATTATATTATAAATATTACATTACATTACATTATGTGCATGGCACAGGAGAGCAATGTGAGCTTTCAGTCAGAGAGAAAAAGCAGAATATAATAAGCAAACATCATAATATATTGCAATATTATTATTAATATTACATGTAATATGAAATATATATATTATAAATATTATATGACATTATATGACATTATATGACATTATATTATATTATATTATATTATATGCATGGCACAGGAGAGCAATGTGAGCCGCTTTGAGTCTCCTTATGGAGAGAAAAAGCGGGATATAATAAGTAAACATCATAATATATTGTAATATTATTTGTAATAGTACATGTAATATAAAATATATAATTATAATATTATAAATATTATGGGAAGATATATATATATATATATATATATATATAATTAGCATGGCACAGGAGACCAATGTGAGCGGCTTTGAGTTTCCTTATGGAGAGAAAAAGCAGGATATAATCAGTAAACATCATAATATATTGTATTATTATTAGTAATATTACATGTAATATTAAAATATATAATTATAATACTGTATTATTAGTAGTATTATATTGTATTACATTATAAATATTTTATGAAAATACAATATATTATATTATTAGCATGGCACAGGAGAGCAATGTGAGCGGGATATAATCAGTAAACATCATAATATATTGTAATATTATTAGTAATGTTATATGTACTATAAATATATATAATTGTAATACTGTATTATTAGTATTATATTGTATTACATTATATTATAAATATTAAATGAATATACAATATATTATATTATTAGCATGGCATAGGAGACAAATGTGAGATGCTTTGAGTAACCTTACGGAGAGAAAAAGCAGGATATAATAATTAACCATCATAATATATTGTAATATTATTAGTAATATTATATGTAATATAAAAGTAATTATATTATAGATATGATATTATATTAGCATGGCACAGACCAATGTGAGCCGCTTTGAGACTCCTTATGGAAAGAAAAAGCGGGATATAATCAGTAAACATCATAATATATTCATAGAATCATAGAATCAAAGAGTTGGAAGAGACCTCCTGGGCCATCCAGTCCAACCCCATTCTGCCAAGAAGCAGGAATATTGCATTCAAATCACCCCTGACAGATGCCCATCCAGCCTCTGTTTAAAAGCTTCCAAAGAAGGAATATTATTAAGTGTAATATTACTAATAATGTAACATTATTAGTAATATTACCTGTACTATAAAATATATAATTATAATATTGTATTATTATTAGTATTCCATTTTATTACATTATAATACTATAAATATATGAATATACAATACATTATATTATTAGCATGGCTCAGGAGACCAATGTGAGCCGCTTTGAGACTCCTTATGGAGAGAAAAAGCAGGATATAATAAGCAAACATAATGATATATTGTAATATTATTAGTAATATTAGTAATATTAATATCAATTAGTAATATTACATGTAATATAAAATATAATTTCAATATTGCATTATTATTAGCAGTACTATATTGTATTACATTATAATATTACAAATATTATATAAATATACAATATATTATATTATTAGCATGGCACAGGAGACCAATGTGAGCCGCTCTGGAGAGAATACAGCGGGATATAATAAGCAAACATAATGATATATTGTAATATTATTAGTAATGTTACATGTAATATAAATATATATAATAATAATATTGTATTTTTAGTACTATTGTATTGCATTATAATAATATAAATATTGTATAAATATACAATATATTATATTGTTAGCATGGCACAGGAGGCAAATGTGAACCGCTTTGGGTCTCTTTATGGAGAGAAAAAGCAGGATATAATAAACATCATAATATATTGAAATATTATCAGTAATATTAATATTAATGAGTAATATTACTAATTATTATTAGTAATATTACATGTAATATTAAATATAATTATAATATTGTATTATTATTAGTAGTGTTATATTGTATTACATTATAATATAACATTTTATGAAAATACAATGTATTATATTATGAGCATGGCACAGGAGACCAATGTGAGCCGCTTTGGAGAGAATAAAGCGGGATATAATAAGTAAACATGATAATAAGTAGTATGAAGTGAGACATACAAGGTGGGGAGGGAGAGGTAGAGGGAGGGCCACTCACGGTTGATAGGCTCCGCCCTCCTCCATCGCCCCGCCTCCAGAGAGCTCCTCCGGCCACGCCCCCTCCAGCTCTGCGCATGCGCCCGGCTGCCTCCCTTGACGAGCTTCTTGAGGGCCCTCCAAAGCCGCCATTGCCCCTCCTCCTCAGCGTCGCCATCCTCTTCTTCTTTCTCCTCAGCGGCCTCGGCCTCTCTCTCGGCCTCCTCTTCGCTGCCGCTTCTTCGCGCCTCTTCCTGCTCCTGGCGGCGGGCGACGCGGTGCCAGAGCTCGGCGTCGATGGGCGGGAGGACGAGGCGCCTCCTCCCGGCGCCGCTGCCTCTCCTCACGCCGGCCACCAGCGGGTGGCTGCGCTCCCTCAGGTGGGTGACGGCCCGGCAGTAGGGGCACGTGACCTTCTCCCACCAGCCCTCGCGCGCCAGCTGGCACACGCACGCGCTGCAGATCACGTGCCGGCAGCGCGAGGGCTTCCACGAGCCGCGCCCGCCCCCGAGGCGCCGGGGCGCGCGCCCGCAGCGGTCGTAAGGCATGCAGCAGATGCCGCAGACAAGCTCCTCCTCCTCCGCTTCCGAGGCCACGCCCCCTTGTCTAGGCTCCTCCTCTTTCTCCTCCGAGGCCACGCCTCCAAGGCCAAGCTCCTCCTCCGAGGCCACGCCTCCTCGGCTATACTCTTCTTTCCACTCCGAGGCCGTGCCTCCCTGGCCAAGCTCCTCCTCTTTCTCCTCCGAAGCCACGCCTCCAAGGTTACGCTCCTCCTCTTTCCAGTCCGAGGCCACGCCTCCGAGGCCACGCTCCTCCGAGGCCACGCCTCCCTGGCCAGGCTCCTCCTCTTTCTCCGAGGCCACGCCTCCTCGGCTACGCTCATTCTCATTGGCCACACCTCCTCGGCTAAGCTCCTTCTCCGAGGCCACGCCTCCCTGGCCAGGCTCCTCCTCTTTCCAATCCGAGGCCACGCCTCTCTTGCCAAGCTCCTCCTCTTTTTCCTCAGAGGCCACGCCTCCTCGGCTACGATCCTCCTCTTTCTCCTTGGCCACGCCTCCTCGGGTACGCTCCTCCTCTTGCTCCTCCTCCAGCGTCATCTTTGCCCCCGCCCGTCCGCGAGGCGAGACTTTACTGAGCGCCTCATGCTGGCGCCTTATTTATATATCTTCCAATCGCCACGCCCATCTTCAGCTTCTAGCCAATCGGGAGCTTTTGAGGGGAATGACACAATAGGGCACGCCCCTCTCACGCTGAAGTAGAAGCAAGTGGGAGGGGAGTTGGCCACGCCTATCTTCTGAATCTCCCCAATCGGGAGCTTTTGAGGTAATGAGACACCAGGCCACGCCCCCCTCACGCTGAAGTAGAAGCAAGTGGGAGGGGAGTTAGGCCACGCCTATCTTCTGCTTCTCGCCAATAGGGAGATTTTGAGGTAATGAGACAACAGGCCACGCCCCCCTCACGCTGAAGTAGAAGCAAGTGGGAGGGGAATAGGCCACGTCTATCTTCTGCTTCTAGCCAATCGGGAGCTGTTGAGGGGAATGAGATAACAGGCCACGCCCCCCTCACGCTGAAGTAGAAGCAAGTGGGAGGGGAATAGGCCACGTCTATCTTCTACTTCTAGCCAATCGGGAGCTTTTGAGATAATGAGACAACAGGCCACGCCTCCCTCAAGGGGGAGTAGGAGAAGGATGAAGGCGATTTAGGCCACGCCCATCTTCCGCATCTCGCCAATCGGGAGCTTTTGAAGGGATGAGACATCAGGCCACGCTTCTCGTGCGGAAGCAAAGCCAGAGGGAGGGGGAGTTAGGCCACGCCCATCTTGCGCAGCTCACCAATCAGGAGCGTTTGAGGGAATGGGAAAACAGGCCACGCCCCTCTCAAGCTAGGAGAGGGAGATGAGACTTGATGACATCATCTTTATCAACTTTAACAGGTTTATTTATTTCTCGTGTCAGGGCAGCCAGTCAATTATATTACATTTCTAACAGAACAAAGCAAACAAACAGAGAAAATACAAAATGTGTGAGTTTGGTAGTTGGTTAAATGTCCTTTGAGGAGTATCTGGCCACTTGGAGTGCCTCTGGTGTTGCTGCAAGAAGGTCCTCCATTGTGCATGTGGCAGGGCTCAGGTGGCATCGCAGCAGGTGGTCAGTGGTTTGCTCTTCTCCACACTCACATGTCGTGGATTCCACTTTGTGGCCCCATTTCTCGAGGTTGACTCTGCATCTTGTGGTGCCAGAGCGCAGTCTGTTCAGCGCCTTCCAAGTCGCCCAGTCTTCTGTGTGCCCAGGAGGGAGTCTCTCATTTGATATCAGCCATTGGTTGAGGTTCTGGGTTTGAGCCTGCCACTTTTGGACTCTCGCTTGCTGAGGTGTTCCAGCGAGTGTCTCCGTAGATCTTAGAAAACTATTTCTAGATTTAAGTCGTTGACGTGCTGGCTGATACCCAAACGGGATGAGCTGGAGATGTCACTGCCTTGTCATTTCACTATTGGCTGCTACTTCCCGGCGGATGTCAGGTTGTGCAACACCGGCTAAGCAGTGTAATTTCTCCAGTGGTGTAGGGCGCAGGCAGCCCGTGATAATGCGGCATGTCTCATTAAGAGCCACATCCACTGTTTTAGCGTGGTGAGATGTGTTCCACACTGGGCATGCATACTCAGCAGCAGAGTAGCACAGCGCAAGGGCAGATGTCTTCACTGTATCTGGTTGTGATCCCCAGGTTGTGCCAGTCAGCTTTCGTATGATATTGTTTCTAGCACCCACTTTTTGTTTGATGTTCAGGCAGTGCTTCTTGTAGGTCAGAGCATGGTCCAGAGTTACTCCCAGGTATTTGGGTGCGCTGCAATGCTCCAGTGGGATTCCTTCCCAGGTCATCCTCAGAGCTCAGGATGCTTGTCTGTTCTTAAGGCACATGTCTGTGTTTTAGATGGGTTGGGGATCAGCTGGTTTTCCCTCTAATAGGCAGTAAGAGCACCTAGAGCTTTGGAGAGCTTCTGTTCAACCATCTCAAAGCTCCCTGCTTGAGCAGTAATGGCACAATCATCAGCATAAATGAAACTCTCTGTCCCATCTATGCTGATGATCGTGCCATTACCGCTCAAGCAGGGAGCTTTGAGATGGTTGAACAAAAGCTCTCCAAAGCTCTAGGTGCTCTTGGGGATATTTTTTTCTCCCATTCTAGGAGAAAGGATGGGTATAAATCAACTCAATGAATAACATAAATACATATTTATTTATTAGTGTTGTATTCTGCATTTCTCCCCAATATGGGACCCAATCAGAGAATGTTTATTTATTTCTAATGTTTATTATTATTATTATTATTATTATTTGTTATTTACCTGTCAGAACATATCCTCCCCTATGAACCACCAAGATTACTAAGGTCGTCTGGAGGGGCCCTGCTCTCGATCCCACCGGCCTCGCAGGCGCGGCTGGTGGGGACGAGAGACAGGGCCTTCTCGGTGGTGGCCCCTCAACTCTGGAACTCCTTTCCACTGGAGATCAGAACTGCCCCTTCGGATCTTAACGTTCAGGAAACAGGTGAAAACCTGGCTTTGGGGATTGGCGTTCGACGAATGAGCCATGATCCTGTGTTATGGATGGATGACGATGAATAATGACTTTGATGACGACTGACCGCTGTAATCATATGATTGTATTTTTGCCATTTTAATTGTTTCAATGTTTTAATGTTTTAGTGTGATTTAGAAATATGATATTTTAATGACGGTCTGTAATATTGATGTTGGAAACCGGCCCGAGTCCCTCGAATGGAGGTGAGAAGACCGGTATACAAAACTACCAAATAAATAAATAAATATGTATTATAATATGTGTTATCATATATGTTATAATGTATTATAAAGTATATTATTATTATTATTTTTTACTAATATTATTATTTTGATTTTTTCTCTTAAAAAAGTCAAAATTGCTATGGTAAAAATATACAATTTAAAACTGAAAAAAATAATGTTTATTATTATTATTATTATTATTATTATTATTATATTTCTTATTGTTGTTCATTCGTTCAGTCATCTCCGACTCTTCGTGACTTCATGGACCAGCCCACGCCAGAGCTCCCTGTCGGCCGTCACCACCCCCAGCTCCTTCAAGGTCAATCCAGTCACTTCAATTATATTTCTACCTCTCTCTATTTCTCCTAATGGTGTCTCAAAGCAGCTTAACACATCTTACCACACTAAAACAGTGGATGTGGCTCTTAATGAGACATGACGCATTATTATTATTATTTATTATTAACTTTATTTGTACCCCGCTAGCATCTCCCGAAGGACTCGATGCGGCTTACACAGGCCGAAGCCTCAAAACACAATACAATAGAGAACATAACACAACAATAGCAAAGCAAATCAAAACAATAAGCAAAATAACGACAATGGCAGTACATCAAGACATTATTAAAAACTGGTTCGGCCAGCGCACTGGGGTACAAGGGTTAAAAGTGCTGGAATGGCAGGAGGCACGTAGGATTAAAAGTGCGGTGTGCAGCGACGATTAGTTATGCTAAGGTGCTACTAGGACTTGGGGTGGGGATTCCTAGTCTGAGAAGGCACAACGGAACAGCCAAGTTTTTAAATTCCTTCTGAAACCGGCTAGAGTAGGGGCCTGTCTGAGATCTTTTGGGAGGGCGTTCCAAAGTCGGGGGGCCGCCACAGAAAAGGCCCTGTCCCGTGTCCCCACCAAGCGCGCTTGCGACGTAGGTGGAATCACGAGCAGGGCCTCTCCAGATGACCGGAGCGAGCGTGTGGGTTCGTAGATGGTGATGCGGTCACGCAGGTAGGGTGGTCCCAAACCGTTTAGGGCTTTGTAGGTGAGCACCTGCACCTTGAATTGGGCTCGAAAGATGAATGGCAGCCAGTGGAGCTCCTTAAACAGAGGGGTAGACCTCTCTTGATAATGAGCCCCGGTTAGCATCCTGGCTATCACCGGGTGTCTGCGCCCTACACCACTGGAGAAATTACACTGCTTAGCCGGTATTGCACCACCTGACATCCGCCGGGAAGTAGCAGCCAATAGTGAAAGGACCAAGGCAGAGACATCTCCAGCTCATCCCCTGTTTGGGTATCAGCCAGCATGTCAACGACTTAAATCTAGAAATAGTTTTCTAAGATCTACGGAGACACTCACTGGAACACCTCAGCAAGCGAGAGTCCAAAAGTGGCAGGCTCAAACCCAGAACCTCAATCCATGGCAGATACCAAATGAGAGACTCCCCCCTGGGCACACAGAAGACTTGGAAAGCGCTGAACAGACTGCGCTCTGGCACCACGAGATGCAGAGCCAACTGCAAGAAATGGGGCTACAAAGTGGAATCCACGACATGCGAGTGTGGAGAAGAGCAAACCACTGACACCTGCTGCAATGCAACCTGAGCTCTGCCACATGCACCATGGAGGACCTTCTTGCGGCAACACCAGAGGCACTCCAAGTGGCCAGATACTGGTCAAAGGACATTTAATCAACTACCAAACTCACAAATTTTGTATTTTCTGTGTTTGTTTGCTTTGTTCTGTTAGAAATGTAATATAATTTGACGGGTTGTCCTGACACGACAAATAAATAAATAACATAAAAGCATCAGCATAATAATAATAATAATAATAATAATAATAATAATATATTTCTACCCCGCCTTTCTCAAACCCGAAGGTGACTCAAGGCGGCTTACAATCAGGCAGCAATTTGATGCCTAACAATACACAATTAAACAATAAAACAATTAACAATACAGAATTAAAAATAAAACCTAAAACCAATGCCTTCATTGATGGTCTCATTGTCCACAAATCGTCGTCTGAACCATTCCAATGTTCCATTCCATCTAAAATATGCAAACATGCAAACATTAAAACAGGATCAAATATAAAAAGTACTATCAAATTCCCAGTTAAAATAGTAAAAACATTAAAATGTTAAAACAGAATTAAATATGAGTGTATTAAAAATAAACACTGTAGTTAACACCATTAAAATAGTTAAAAGTATATTAAGATGCATAAATACCCATCGGCACTTTCCGTCTCAGTCTTATAAATGTCCTTGAAAAGTGTTATTTTAAATTGCTGTCAATTTATTTCAAACTCAGTTTTAAATTAAAGTTAATGAGGTTTGGCACCACCTTAACCACCACTTGATTCCAAAGTATTGAGCCATGGCACTTCAAGTGGACTCAAACTGGATCATTGGTACAGTATAGATCAATGGTTCTCAACCTTCCTAATGCCGTGACCCCTTAATACAGTCCCTCATGTTGTGTGGCCCCCAACCACAACATTACTTTCGTTGCTACTTCATAACAGTCATTTTACTACTCTTATGAATCATAATGTAAATATCTGATATGCAGGATGCATTTTCATTCACTGGACCAAACTGGGCACAAATACCCAATACACCCAAATGTGAATGCTAGTGGGGTTGGGCGAGGATTGATTTTGTAATTTGGGAGTTGTAGTTGCTGGGATTTATAGTTCACTTATAATCAAAGAGCATTCTGAACTCCACTAGTGATGGATTTGAACCAAACTTGGCTCCCATGACCAATGGAAAACACTGGAAGGGTTTGATGGGCATTGACCTTGAGTTTGGGAGTTGCAGTTCACCTATATCCAGAGAGCACTGTGGACTCATGCAATGGTGGATCTGGACCAAACTTGGCACAAATACTCAATATGCCCAAATGTGAATACTGGTGGAGTCTGGGGAAAATAGATCTTGACATTGGGGAGTTGTAGTTGCTGGGATTTATAGTTCATTACAATCAAAGAACATTCTGTACTCCACCAACGATAGAATTGGCTCAAACTTCCCACATGGAATCCCCATGACCATCAGAAAATACTGTGTTTTCTTATGGTCTTTGGCGACCCCTCTGACACCTCCTCGTGACCCCCTCAAGGGTCCCGACCCCCAGGTTGAGAAACACTGGTATAGATGCAGACTTGGATCTTCGTATAATATGAGATTGGAATAATCAAAACCCAGCACTTTCGAGGAACAATGCAAATTACGATTTAAATCAATCTGATTTCAGTAGAATTTACTGAAAAGATGAGTACAATGTATTGTCGAAGGCTTTCATGGCCGGAATCACTGGGTTGTTGTAGGTTTTTTCGGGCTATATGGCCATGTTCTTGAGGCATTCTCTCCTGATGTTTCGCCTGCATCTATGGCAAGCATCCTCAGAGGTAGTGAGGTCTGTTGGAACTAGGAAAAAGGGTTTATATATCTGTGGAATGACCAGGGTGGGACAAAGGACTCTTGTCTGCTGGAGCTAGGTGTGAATGTTTCAACTGACCACCTTGATTAGGATTTGATTGCCTGGCAGTGCCTGGAGCAATCTTTTGTTGAGAGTTGATTAGTAGGCTTGGGCAATCCATGGTTCTAAATGGTTCTAAAGTACTTACAAAACTAAAGTTCTGGTGGTGAAAATTTCAGAACTCTAACAAAACTCTCAAAATTTCATAATAAATGGCAGTTCCTAATTGGTTCTGTCATTAAAATCACCAATAATGAAATAATAATTAAATTTTGAAAGTTTTGTTAGAGTTCTGAAATTTTCACCACCAGAACTTTAGTTTTGTAAGCACTTTAGAACCATTTAGAACCATGGATTGCCCAAGCCTTCTAATCACCTCTCAACAAAAGATTGCTCTAGGCACTGCTAGGCAATAAAATCCTAATCAAGGTGGTCAGTTGAAACATTCACACCTAGCTCCAGCAGACAAGAGTCCTTTATCTCACCCTGGTCTTTGTTTGATGTCCTTGTTTGTTTCCTCTCTGTTGTTGTGCTGTTCTAATTTTAGAGTTTCTTTTAATACTGGTAGCCAGACTCTGTTCATTTTCATGGTTTCCTCCTTTCTGTTGAAATTGCCCACATGCTTGTAGATTTCAATGGCTTCTCTGTGTAGTACACAGAGAGTAAAGTTTAAAGCCGGCATGGGCAAACTTGGGCCCTCCCGTTGTTTTTGATATTGAGCAATTTAGAGCAGTTTTGTGGATAGTGAGATCCAGACTGTGGATAGTGATACACAGATAGCGAGATCGAACTAGCGGATAACGAACCTGGCACTGAGTCTACAGAGAATAAAAGTTAGAGCCCAAAGTTCCCACTGAAGAAATCTCACAGGTTGAAACAGAACCCACCGATCCAGTACTTTATTCGATCCGGCCAGAAAGGATGACAGCCAGCGGTAAGCTGCTCAAAGAAGCTGACATGTTTTTGCAAGAATAAAACATACATTTTTATGTAATAAAATTGCCAATATCCGGATGCTGGATAACGGAGGAAGGCAGGGAATTTCAGAAAAACATCTATTTCTGTTTTATTGACTATTCCAAAACCTTTGACTGTGCGGATCATAATAAAGTGTGGCAAGTTCTTGGTTGTCAACAGCGACAAATGCAAGATACTCCACTTTGGCAGGAAAAACGAAATGCAAAGATACAGAATGGGGGACGATGCCTGGCTCGAGAACAGTACGTGTGAAAAAGATCTTGGAGTCCTCGTGGGGAGGAAGTTAAACATGAGCCAGGAATGTGATGTGGCGGCAAAAAAAAGCCAATGGGATTTTGGCCTGCATCAATAGGAGCCTAGTGTCTAGATCTAGGGAAGTCATGCTCCCCATGCTCTATTCCGCTTTGGTGAGACCACACCTGGAATATTGTGTCCAATTCTGGGCACCACAATTCAAGAGAGATATTGACAAGCTGGAATGTGTCCAGAGGAGGGCGACTAAAATGATCAAGGGTCTGGAGCACAAGCCCTGTGAGGAGCGGCTTAAGGAGCTGGGCATGTTTAGCCTGAAGAAGAGAAGGCTGAGAGGGGATATGATAGCCATGTATAAATATGTGAGAGGAAGCCACAGGGAGGAGGGAGCAAGCTTGTTTTCTGCTTGCCTGGAGATTAGGACGCGGAACAATGGCTTCAACCTACAAGAAAGAAGATTCCATCTGAACATGAGGAAGAACTTCCTGACTGTGAGAGCCGTTCAGCAGTGGAACTCTCTGCCCCGGAGTGTGGTGGAGGCTCCTTCTTTGGAAGCTTTTAAGCAGAGGCTGGATGGCCATCTGTCAGGGGTGATTTGAATGTAATATTCCTGCTTCCTGGCAGAATGGGGTTGGACTGGATGGCCCATGAGGTCTCTTCCAACTCTATGATTCTATGATTCTAGGTGGACAGTAAGCTAGGTTGAAGTCTGGTCGGGTGCTCACCCCAATCTGGGCTTTGAACCGCCAACCTTTCGATTGGTAAGATCTATTGCTTCTCTTTGATTCTATGATTCTATGGTATGGGCATACCAAATCACCTTGTCTCTCTCCTGTATAATGACCAAGTAGCAACGGTAAGACCTGACCATGGAACAACAGACTGGCTCAAGATTGGGAAAGGCGTAAAGGTTGTATACTCTCACCAAACCTATTTAACTTGTATGCAGAACACACCCTGCGATGTGCAGGGCTTGACAAATGCAAGGCTGGGGCAAAAAGGTCCGAATGCAGATAATGATATTAATAATTTTCTTGGGGGTGGAGAGTCTTCCTGAGACATCATTTTGGACTTCAACTCAGGTAGGCTGTTAGGAATTGTGGGAGTTGGAGTCCAAAACAACTGGAGGGCCCAAGTTTGCCCATGCCTGCTTCCAAGTCATGGCGATTCTCCCTCTGTGATGTATTTATTTGTATACCACCTTTCTCAGCCTGCCAGCCACTCAAGGCAGTTCTAACCACCTTGGCCTGCTTTTGACCCTCAAACATTTCCTCTCTTATCTCTCTATCCTCCAAATTCCAGGCTCCGCTTTTGCATCGTCTATCTTGCATTATCATTTCCAGAATCTACATTTTTTTTAAAAAGAGCCTCAGCTGGCGTGTTACAAAGACACAAATGAGATATGTTCCCATCAGAGTTCAATGAGGCTTTTTTCATGTTTCAGTGGAACCCAGATTTGTGTTTATGCCTCTTCTGGTGGCAGCTGTTGGCTTTCAAAGCAACGGAGCGGTGAATCTGGATTTTTAGACGTATATTTTAAGACACTATCCAAGATACTGAACTTATTTGGAAGCTAGAATACAGCGCTTTGGATTTTAAAGTTCGGACTAAAACCCAGAACAGAATCCCTGCCCCACTGCCATCAGAATGAGCCAAACAGACAATGCTTAATTTTGCCTGTTTGTGAGAGAAGAATGACTCAATTTTTGTCCATTTCATTGGTAGGTATAAATGGGTTTGGGTTTAACACCCTTAGTCCACTGCTCCTGTCAATTTTTTGTCAATCTTCAATGCCGCCAACTTCAATTTCTACTTGTCCAGTATGGAAACAATGTTGTGAGGTTGTCTAGTAATTCCAAAAATGGTCCTGGAGAGAAGTTTTCCATTTTCTGGGGATTAAATTCTGTAATCCCCGACATTTCGAAAACACCTGGTTTTAATGACTAATGTTAAAATTATATCTTATGTTTGTAATCTTTGTTTTGTGTGTTTTGATATATATATATATTGTGCAAATATGTTTAAACATGTGTATGTAAGTGTTTCTCAACCTGGAGGGTCAAAGTGGTCGCCAAAGACCATTAGAAAAACAGTATTTTCTATTGGTTATGAGGGTTTCTATGTGGGAAGTTTATCCCAATTCTATCGTTTGTGGGGTTCAGAATGCTCTTTGATTGTAGCTGAACTATAAATCCCAGCAACTACAACTCCCAAATGTCAAGGACTATTTTCCCCAAACTCGACCAGTGTACACATCTGGCCATACTGAGTATTTGTGCCATGTTTGGTCCAGATCCATAATTGTTTGAGTCCTCAGTGTTCTCTGGATGGAGGTGAACTACAACTCCAAAACTCAAGGTCAATGCCCACCAAACCCTTCCAGTATTTTCTGTTGGTCATGGGAGTTCTGTGTGCCAAGTTTGGTTCAATTTTACTGTGGGTGGAGTTCAGAATACTCTTTGACTGTAGGTGAACTATAAATCCCAGCAACTACAACTCCCAAATGACAAAATAAATCCTCTCCCCAACCCCTCCAGTATTCAAATTTGGGTGTATCGGGTATTTGTGTCCAATTTGGTCCAGGGAATGAAAATCCATCCTGCAGATCAGATATTTGCATTACGATTCATAACAGTAATAAAATTAGGAATTGTGGGAGTTGAAGTTCAAAACACCTGGAGGGCCAAAGTTTGCCCATGCCTGCTTTACAAACTGAACACCTTGTAAAACTGAAAATCCCAGGATTTCGGAGTATTAGAATCATAGAATCATAGAATCAAAGAGTTGGAAGAGACCTCATGGGCCATCCAGTCCAACCCCATTCTGCCAAGAAGCAGGAATATTGCATTCAAATCACCCCTGACAGATGGCCATCCAGCCTCTGTTTAAAAGCTTCCAAAGAAGGAGCCTCCACCACACTCCGGGGCAGAGAGTTCCACTGCTGAACGACTCTCACAGTCAGGAAGTTCTTCCTCATGTTCAGATGGAATCTCCTTGTGCCAAGACATTTCAGATTGAGTTCATTCTACAGTGTAGATACACCCTGGGGCATGTCTCCAATCCCATTTGGAATTATGGTGGATCAGGATGACTGGATGGTGCAATTTCCCTTCCTTGAACCCAGGAGTAATGCCTCTTGGCAGGTAAACAGGAAGCCATCAAACCGGTTGGGGAGAGAACTCCATCCGAATGGCATCCTTGACATCTGGAGTGATTCCCTGCCAAGGGAATTAAAACACCTGGCTCTGGGTATCACAAGGGAACATGGAATGGCTGAGTCTGACAATGCTTGTCTCTGCGTCAGCCAGACACCGGCCGTGATGAGGCTAGCGGCAAATATTTGATCTCTCCTTTCGGGAAATGACCAGTCGAGGGGAGTCTGAGAGCAGGAGGTGACCGGGTCGGCTTTCTATTGACCAGCCTCAATTAACAATGTGGAGTTGGCTGCAGGCCATCAATGTCTGAATGAGGAAAGTGGGGAGTGAGCTGGACCTTGCTGACCTCGTGCAAAAATTAAAATTCTCGGAAGAATCGTTAATGCCGCTGCAGACGAGTCATGGCACTGAGCCTTAGGCAGCTGAAACCATATGACCCAGGGGTCATCTGCACCAGGCATGGGCAAACTTTGGCCCTCCCTCCAGGTGTTTTGGACTGAATGGGAGTTGAAGTCCAAAAACACCTAGAGCCGCATTTCACAACCTGGGGGTCGGGATCCCTGAGGGGGTCATGAGGTGGTGTCGGAGGGGTCACCTGAGGCCATCAGAAAACACAGTATTTTCTGTTGGTCATGGGAGTTCTGTGTGCCAAGTTTGGTTCAACTCCATCGTTGGTGGAGTTCAGAATGCTCTTTGATTGTAGGTGAACTATAAATCCCAGCAACTACAACTCCCAAATGTCAAGGTCTATTTTCTCCGAACTCCACCAGTGTTCACGTTTGGGCATATTGAGTATTTGTGTCAAGTTTGGTACAGATCCATCGGTGTTTGAGTCCACAGTGCTCTCTGGATGTAGATGAACTACAACTCCAAAACTCAAGGTCAATGCCCACTAAACCTTTGGTCATGGGAGTTCTGTGTGCCAAGTTTGGTTCAACTCCATCGTTGGTGGAGTTCGGAATGCTCTTTGATTGTAAGTGAACTATAAATCCAAGCAACTACAACTCCCAAGTGACAACATCAATCCCTCCAACCCCACCAGTATTCACATTTGGGTGTATTGGGTATTTGTGCCAAATTTGGTCCAGTGAATGAAAATACATCCTGCATATCGGATATTTACATTGTGATTCATAACAGTAGCAAAATTGTAGTTATGATGTATCAACAAAAATAATTCTATGGTTGTGGGTCACCACAGCATGGGGAACTGTATTAAGGGGTTGCGGCATTAGGAATGTTGAGAAACATTGACCTAGAGGTCCCAAGTTTGCCTATGCCTGGTGTAGATGCCATGTAGATGGTCAAATCTATGTCTAGCTATATCAAGTTATAGCATTTATTTATTTATTTTCTAGAAGAAACATTGACAACCTTTAGATATGCAGATGACCCCACTTTGAAGGCTGAAAGTGAGGAGGAGCTGAGGAGCCTTCTCACCAAGATGGAAGAAGAAAGGGCAAAAGCTGGGTTGCAGTGAAACATTAAAAAAAACCCAAGGCTATGGCAACCAGACTGATGGAGAACTTGCAAATAGAGGGAGAAAACATGGAGGCAGACTTCGTTAAAATTAAAATTGCTGGAAGAAACATTAACAGCCTGAGATATGCAGATGATACTGTAGGGGATCATGGGTTTAGGGTGCATGGTCCCTTTCGAAGAAATCCACAGAGTCCAATTGGTTCATGTAAGACACTATTTAATCAAGCTGATCAACATGAGACGGACAGAAACACTTCTAGGTTCTTGTAGGTTTTTTCGGGCTATAGGGCCATGTTATAGAGGCATTTCTCCTGACGTTTCGCCTGCATCTATGGCAAGCATCCTCAGAGGTAGTGAGGTCTGTTGGAAACTAGGCAAGTAGAGTTTATATATCTGCGGAACGTCTAGGGTGGGAGAAAGAACTCTTGTCTGTTGGAGCTAGGTGTGAATGTTGCAACTGGCCACCTTGATTAGCATTTAATCGCCTAGCAGTTGCAAGATCTGGCTTCTTACTGCCCAGGGGAATCCTTTGTTGGGAGGTATTAGCTGGCCCTGATTGTTTCTTGTCTCGAATTCCCCTGTTTTTGAGTGTTACTGACATGATTTTAGAGTCTTTTAAATACTCTGGTAGCCAGATTTTGTTCATTTTCATTTTGTCATGGATTCCTCCTTTCTGTTGAAATTGTCCAAATGCTTGTGGATGTCAATGGCTTCTCTGTGTATTCTGACATGGTGGTTTGTAAGAGTGGCCCCACATTTCTGTGTTCTCAAATAATATGCTGTGTCCTAGGTTGGTTCTTCAAGTGCTCTGCTATAGCTGACTTCTCTGGTTGAATTAGTCTGCAGTGCCTTTCATGAATGCTTCGTGCCTGGGCAATGCTGCTGCATTTGGTGGTCCCCATGTAGACTTGTCCACAGCTGCATGGTATACTATATCTTCCTGGTGGCGCAGTGGGTTAAACCAATGAACGAAATCACACCAAATTTGGCAACAAAACGTCTCACAACACAAGGAGTGACCATCACTCAAAAATTGTGATTTTGTAATTTGGGAGTTGTAGTTGCTGGGATTTATAGTTCACCTATAATCAAAGAGCATTCTGAACTCCATCAACGGTGGAATTGAACCAAGCTTGGCACATAGAACTCCCATGAACAACAGAAAATACTGAAAGGGTTTGGTGGGCATTGACCTTGAGTTTGGGAGTTGCAGTTCATCTACATCCAGAGAGCACTGTGGACTCAAACAATGATGGATCTGGACCAAACTTGGCACAAGCACTCAATATGCCCAAATATGAACACAGATGGAGTTTGGGGGAAAATAGACCTTGAAATTTGGGAGTTGTAGTCACTGAGATAAACAGTTCACCTACAATCAAAGAGCGTTCTGAACTCCACAAACGACAGAATTGGGGCAAACTTCCCACACTGAACCCCCATGACCAACAGAAAATACTTAAGGCCATCCAATCCAACTCCCTTCATTAGTGCAAGAAAACGTAATCAAAGTCCTCCTGACAAAGAGCCATCCAGCCATAGATATAGATAGATATGATTCACACACACACAGAGGTATAGTATCATAGATTTGAAAGGGACCCTTAAAGAAAGACAATGATATCTTGCATGTTCCAGGGTGGCCAAACCAGACACTCTCCACATCAACACTGACAAAGAAACAGCAAGAAATACTGTTTACCCACAAGCATAAAGAAATTACAAATATTAGAAACCAACACTTTCTCGTTACTTTATTTTCCAGATCAACAGACTGGGCCACAGCAACGCGTGGCAGGGGACAGCTAGTTCTATATAAAAATCTAGATGTCCCTCCCAAATCCCATTCACATTCATTCTGCACCTTGGCTCACGTTTCAGCTGCTTAAGGCTTGGTGTCATGACAAAATTATTGATTCATTCAAGAATCTTACTTTTTTATGAGGACTAGTCCCCTAGACTTTTCTAATGTTCACATTTATCATTTGCCGTCAAAATGCTTGCCACTTTGGTCCCCTGCATTCCCTCGTAGGATCTCAGGTTTCCTTTGGAAAAGGCCTAGCAAAACACCCGTCCTCCTTGTTGATTTATCACCCACAGCAAGGTGACGGCATCCATGGCACGTGTTGACTCACTGTGTTCATTTAAGGGATGCCAAGAAAAAACTGGCAGGAGCAAAAAGCGGACAACCGGGAGCCGACAGCAGCCAAAAAAGGCCGTGACTCAGGCTCTTCTCAACCAGTGAGAGTAGATTCCTCAGCCAAGGGATTACAAATCAACCAAGAGAAGAACAATATGTTTAGTGTATTGCAGGTACCTTACACATGTTCTCTTAATCATCCTGTGCAAGAAGGCGGGCAACTGAAGCAGGTCTGCAGTGGTAGGTTTTAAATTTGGGACAACTTCGGCCCTCCAGGTAGGCCGGTAGGCTGTTAGGAATTGTGGGAGTTGGAGTCCAAAACACCTGGAGGGGCCACAGGTTTGAATCCGGGGAGCAGGGTGAGCTCCCGCCATCAGCCCCAGCCTCTGCCAACCTAGCATTTCGAAAACATGCAAATGTGAGTGGATCAATAGTTACCGCTCCGGCAGGAAAATAACGGCGCTCCATGCAATCATGCTGGCCACATGACCTTGGAGGTGTCTAGGGACAACGCTGTCTCTTCGGCTTAGAAATGGAGATGAGCACCAACCCCCTGAGTTGGACACAGGGGGAAAATTTTTTACCTAATCTTAATTCTGTAAAAAGAACTTTCATTTTTAAGAATGTGTGCAATTGAAGGGAGATGTTAACTCTAAGCTGGAATACGTCCAGAGGAGAGCGACTCAAATGATCAAGGGTCTGGAGAACAAGTCCTATGAGGAGCGGCTTAAAGAGCTGGGCATGCTTAGCCTGAAGAAGAGAAGGATGAGAGGAGACATGATGAAGACCATTGATTAATATGTGAGGGGAAGTCATAGGGAGGAGGGAACAGAGTTTTTTTCCTGCTGCCCTGGAGACTAGGATGCAATGGAATAATTGCTTCAAACTACAGGAAAGGAGATTCCACCAGAACATGAGGAAGAACTTCCTGACTGTGAGAGCTGTTCAGCAGTGGAACTCTCTGCTCCGGCATGTAGTGGAATCTCCTTCTTTGGAGGCTTTCAAACAGAGACTGGATGGCCATCTGTTGGGGGTGCTTTGAAGGTGGTTTCTCTTCTTCTTGACAGAAAGGGGCTGGATTGGGTGGCCCACAAGGTCTCTTCCAACTCTAGGATTCTATGATTCTATCTATGTACATCTTTATCTTCTATCTATCTATACCTTCTATATCTGTCTTCTGTATTTCTGTTGAATGAAAAGTAATGCCTCCACCTTCGTAACTCCTCAACAGATGTCAGTACTGGTATGCGGCAGGTACTGGTTTGTTCAGTAGACTCTCCTCTACAGTTCCATTTTGGCAGGAAGCCTTAGCATTGAACAGTTGTGTTGTTAAAGTGCAAAGTATGGAGCGCGGCGCAGACAGTCGGTCAATGCGACTTAAGCAATGTCCAGTGATTGAATTCTTGACAGCAGAAGGTGTCACCCCAAAGGAGATTCATCAGAGAATGCAAGCTGGTTTTGGTGATTGTGTTGGTGTGAGTACTGTGCGTCATTGGGTGAGTAAGTTTAAAGATGTTGAGGTGATACCTTCTGCTGTCAAGAATTCAGTGACTGCAGATTTCTTAAGTCTCATTGGCCAACCGTCTGCGCAGGTTTCCATACTTTGCACTTTAACAACACAACCATTCAGTTCCGAGCACAATTCAAGGTGCTGGTTCTGACCTACAAAACCCTTTACGGTTCCGGTCCAGCGTATCTGTCCGAACATATCTCCCTCTACGTCCCACCCCGGAATCTGAGGTCATCTGGGGAGGCCCTGATCTCGGCCCCACCGCTATCACAAGTGAGGCTGGTGGGGATGAGGAGCAGGGCCTTCTCAGTGGTGGTCCCCCATCTGTGGAACTCACTCCCGGGGGAAATTGGCATCAACATCCCTCCTTGCCTTCAGCAGGAAGGTAACGACGTGGTTGTGGGACCAGGTCTTTGGGCACCCTGACAATTAGATATGGAAATCAGATGAATAGGACCGACAATTTGTGGAAATTGGAACTTAAACGCTGACCATCAATGAGGTTTGTATTGATTTTATTGCTTTTATTGGTTTTATGGTTGTTTTTGCCGTTTATAATCATTGTTTCCTGTTAATTGTTACTGCTAAAACTGCTGTTTGTTAACTGTTGTTATTGTCCTTTGCTGTTATGTAATGCGGGCATCGAGTTGTGCCTTGCTTTTGTAAACCGACCTGAGTCCCTCCCCGGGGTGAGAAGGGCGGGGTAGAAGCAACCAAAATAATAATAATAATAATAATAATAATAATAATAATAATAATGCTAAAGCTTCCCGTCAAAATGGAACTGTAGAGGAGAGTCTACTGAACAAGCCAGTACCTGCCGCATACCAGTACTGCCATCTGTTGAAGAGTTACGAAGGTGAGGGCATTACTTTTCATTCAACCCTCGTACCTATCAACTCTATGTTTCTATGATTCTGTCTCTGCGCTCTTGTACCAACTTTGAAGTTTTGAAGTTTGGTTCTTGAACTCTGCTATATTTATGGTGGAAACACCCCATATTTTTGAGCCTAACAACTCTGATTCCCAACAGAACCTCTCTCTTTTGGGGTCAGGCCTCGACACCTTGGATCTCTTAAAGTTCAGACTAAAACCCAGAGTGGTTTTAATGGTTTGCCAATGGGGAAGCGACTTGCAGCCACTGGCATCTATCTTTTCCTAACTGTCAGGCTTTCCAAACCTTCCAACCTATTGCTTCCGAGCGCGACGGAGGAAAGAACACCCATTGCAACCTTGGCTCAGTTTGGTCACTTCATGTATTGTTTATTTCGACATGTCAGGTATCAGCCCCCTACCTCCCAAAAACGAAAAGAAAAGTCATGTGCACCCAATTCTACATATATTTAGCATTTCCTCCCACCTTTTGAGGTCATTTCTGCAAGGCTAGAAAGTGAATGGGACAGATAGAGAGAGATTTCTGCATTAGACCTGCAGTGCTTCGCATGGCCTCAAGGGGGAGCTGCTCCCTTTGTTTGGAACATCTTTCCAATGTTTTCAATCTGGCTGGAGTTGACCTCAGGTGACCCAACCCTGCTGGAAGTAGTGTGTTTATGTTTCTATATATAGATATAATACATACATATGGGTGCATATATGTGTGTGTGTGTGTGTGTATATATATGTATATATGTATGTATATCTATGTGTGTGATGTATAATAAAATAAAACAAAACCAATTAAATATTTGTGTTATGAGTGTAACACTTAAATTACAATTAAAATTCCATTTAAAAAACTAAACGGCCTTCCCAAATCTCATTCACATTAATTCTGCACCTTGGCTCACGTTTCAGCTGCCTAAGGCTCAGTCTCATGACAAAATTATTGATTCGTTCAAGAATCTTACTTTTTTATGAGGTCAGTGAGGACTAGTCCCCTAGACTTTTCTATATGTATATGTGTATATATGTATATATATCTATGTGTGTGATGTATATATATACACACATGCTGTATATGTGTATATATGTATGTATATCTATGTATGTGGTGTAAATATATATATATATATATATATACATACGCTGTATATGTGGTTATATGTATGTATATCTATGTGTGTGGTGTATATACACACACACACTGTATATGTGTGTCTATATACATCACACACATATATACATATACATGTGTATGTATGTATGTATATCTATGTGTGTGGTGTAAATATATATATATATACACACATACGCTGTATATGTGGTTATATGTATGTATATCTATGTGTGTGGTGTATATACACACACACACTGTATATGTGTGTCTATGTGTGTATATATACATCACACACATATATACATATACATGTGTATATATGTATGTATATCTATGTGTGTGGTGTATATATACACACACGCTGTATATATGTATATATGTATGTTTAGCCATGTGTGTGATGTATATATATATATACACACACAATTTATATGTGTATATATGTATGTATATCTATGTGTGTGATGTATATACACACACACGCTGTATATGTGTATATATGTATGTATATCTATGTGTGTGATGTATATACACACACACGCTGTATATGTGTATATATGTATGTATATCTATGTGTGTGGTGTATATACACACACGCTGTATATGTGTATATATGTATGTATATCTGTGTGTGGGAGATATACACACACACGCTGTATATGTGTATATATGTATGTATGTATGTGTGTGTGGTGTATATATACACACACGCTGTATATGTGTATATACTGTATGTATATCTATTAGGCTTGGGCAATCCATGGTTCTAAATGGTTCTAAAGTACTTACAAAACTAAAGTTCTGGTGGTGAAAATTTCAGAACTCTAACAAAACTCTCAAAATTTCATAATAAATGGCAGTTCCTAATTGGTTCTGTCGTTAAAATCACTAATAATGAAATAATAATTAAATTTTGAAAGTTTTGTTAGAGTTCTGAAATTTTCACCACCAGAACTTTAGTTTTGTAAGTATTTTAGAACCTAGGTTCTTGTGGGTTTTTTCGGGCTATAGAGCCATGTTCTAGAGGCATTTCTCCTGACGTTTCGCCTGCATCTATGGCAAGCATCCTCAGAGGTTGAGAAGGTCTGTTGGAAGTAGGAAAAATGGGTTTATATATCTGTGGAATGACTGGGGTGGGGCAAGGAGCTCTTCCCTGCTGCAGTTAGGTGTGAATGTTTAGCTGATCACCTTCATTAGCATTTGAAGGCCTGCCTGAGTCTGGGAAAATCTGTTGCTGGGAGGTGTTAATCTGTGCCTGGTTTTTTCCTCTCTGTTGTTTAGCTGTTATAATTTTAGAGTTTTTAAATACTGGTAGCCAGATTTTGTTCATTTTCATGGTCTCTTCCTTTCTGTTGAAATTGTCCACATGCTTGTGGATTTCAATGGCTTCTCTGTGTAGTCTGACATGGTGGTTGTTGGTGTGGTCCAGCATTTCTGTGTTCTCAAATAATATGCTGTGTCCAGGCTGGTTCATCAGGTGCTCTGCTATGGCTGACTTCTCTGGTTGATGTAGTCTGCAGTGCCTTTCATGTTCCTTGATGCGTGTTTGGGCGCTGCGTTTGGTGGTCCCTATGTAGACTTGTCCACAGCTGCATGGTATACGGTAGACACCTGCAGAGGTGAGAGGATCCCTCTTGTCCTTTGCTGAACGTAGCATTTGTTGGATTTTCTTGGTGGGTTTGTAGATTCTTTTTGCATCCGCAAACCAGATCAACAATTGGGTCACACCGTCTACAGAAAACCCACACACACAGATAGATATCTATCTATATAAAAACTCCAACCATCACCCAAGTCAAAAAAGAAGCACCATTAAAGCCTTGGCAGACCATGCAAAAAGAATCTGCGAACCCCACCTCCTCCAAGATGAACTGAACCACCTCAACTGGGCTCTCCAGGCCAATGGAGACTCCACCTCAGACATCAGAAGAGCTGCAAGACCAAGAACAAGCCACGAGAGTAAAGACAAAGATCCACCCAGAGGAAAAGTGTTCCTGCCATACATCAAGGGAACCACTGACCGCATAGGGAAGCTGATGAGGAAACACAACATACAAACAATCTACAAACCCACCAAGAAAATCCAACAAATGCTACGTTCAGCAAAGGACAAGAGGGGTCCTCTCACCTCTGCAGGAGTCTACCGTATACCATGCAGCTGTGGACAAGTCTACATAGGGACCACCAAACGCAGCGCCCAAACACGCATCAAGGAACATGAAAGGCACTGCAGACTACATCAACCAGAGAAGTCAGCCATAGCAGAGCACCTGATGAACCAGCCTGGACACAGCATATTATTTGAGAACACAGAAATGCTGGACCACACCAACAACCACCATGTCAGACTACACAGAGAAGCCATTGAAATCCACAAGCATGTGGACAATTTCAACAGAAAGGAAGAGACCATGAAAATGAACAAAATCTGGCTACCAGTATTTAAAAACTCTAAAATTATAACAGCTAAACAACAGAGAGGAAAAAACCAGGCACAGATTAACACCTCCCAGCAACAGATTTTCCCAGACTCAGGCAGGCCTTCAAATGCTAATGAAGGTGATCAGCTAAACATTCACACCTAACTGCAGCAGGGAAGAGCTCCTTGCCCCACCCCAGCCATTCCACAGATATATAAACCCATTTTTCCCACTTCGAACAGACCTTCTCAACCTCTGAGGATGCTTGCCATAGATGCAGGCGAAACGTCAGGAGAAATGCCTCTAGAACATGGCTCTATAGCCCGAAAAAACCCACAAGAAACTAGTGATTCCAGCCATGAAAGCCTTCGACAATATTTTAGAACCATTTAGAACCATGGATTGCCCAAGCCTAATATCTATGGGTGTGATGTATATACACACACAAGCTGTATATGTGTATATATGTATGTATATCTATGTGTGTGGTGTATATACACACACACACACATACACATGCTGTATATATGGTTATATGTATGTATTTTTATGTGTGTGGTATATATATACACACACATATATACACACACACACACAGCGGCGAATCCAAAGCAATGGGTTGTGCAAAATGGGACACTGGGCACACAAAAGGGAAGCAGTTTTGGGGGACACCATAAAGCCCCCCCCCCCAACTTTCCCCACTGCCCAAGGCTTCCTGTGACCCTGAGGGCGCTTCTGAGCATTATAATTACTATTATTATTGCTTTAAGAAGAGATGGCTCTCTTTTCCTAGAGGAGATGAACATGGATCCCCCCCCCCAAAAAAGGGGGTAAAATAAATAGAAAGAAGGGACTAAATGAGAACCAAGTTTGTATCTAAAATATTATCCAAAGCCAAATATATCAGGAATCACACAGAATGGAAGGAATGACACATTTTCCTTACTTCTGGTCATTTCCCCCCACTCTTAAACCATTTGTTAGATGGACTGTATTACAACCACCATCATCCCCAACCAGGATGACTCCAAAGCAGGGGATGCTAGGATTCGGAGGATTTTTTTTCTTTGGTTGCTAGGGACGTGACACCAAATCACGTCCATATTTATTCCCAAAGGGAAGGGCAAACATTTACAGAGACAAAGGCTGCTTCTTTTGGTGGGACTCTCGTCTCCAGAATCCCCCAGCCCAGTATGACCAATGGGAGGTGCAATCCAAACAATCACTTTTCCAACCGAGTCGAAGCCTAAGTAAGTCCTTTCTGCTCAACCCACCCTCTCACTTCAGCTTGTTTGACGTACTGGGTGTTCCCAAAAGTCTCCATACATAGGAACAAACTCATTATATTATACTAGCTGTCCCCTGCCACGCATTGCTGTGGCCCAGTCTGTGTATATGTGTTTGGTGAGTGAGTATATGTGTTTGTGTGTGTGTGTATATTTGTGTTTATGCCTATATGTGTATTTGCATATATATATATATATATATATAGGTGCATATATGTGTGTATGTGTATATAATTGTGTGTATATATTTATTTGTGTGTTTATATGTGTATATGCATATTGTGTATATGTGTGTGCTTGCTATATGCATTTTTGTGTGTGTATATATATGTATATGTATGTGTATATGTATATGTGTGTGCTTGCTATTTGCATTTTTGTGTGTGTATATATATGTATATGTGTGTGCATATGTATAGGTATGTGTATATTTGTGTGTGCTTGTGCATATATATGTGGGTGTATATATGTGTGTGTATATATTTGTGTATTTGTATGTTTATATGTGTATATGCATATTGTGTATATGTGTACTTGCTATATGCATTTGTGTGTGTATATGTATATGCGTGTGCTTGTGTATATTTGTATGTATATATGTGTATGCATGTGCATGTGTATATGTATATATATATGTGTGCATATGTATATGTGCGTATATATGTATATTTGTGTGTGCATATGTATATGTATGTGTATATTTGTGTGTGCTTGTGCATATATATGTGGGTGTATATATGAGTGTATGTGTATATATTTGTGTGTATATATTTGTATATTTGTGTGTTTATATGTGTAAATGCATATTGTGTATATATGTACTTCTTATATGCATTTTTGTGTGTGTATATGTATATGCGTGTGCATGTGTATATGTGTATGTGTGTGCATGTATGTGTGCATATGTATATATGTGTATATATGTATATTTGTGTGGGCATATGTATATGTATGTGTATATTTGTGTGTGTATGAATGTGTGCATCTGTATATGTAAATGAGTATATGTGTATATGTATATATGGTGTATTTTGGGTTTTTTAAAAGTCAGTTCTGTTGGGGTTTTTTTGGTGTTTTTAGAGGTGATGGACACACATTGAACTGTCAGGTGTCTTGTGTCCAAATTTGGTGTCATTTCGTCAAGTGGTTTTTGAGTTATGTTAATCCCACAAACAAACATTACATTTTTATATAGATATATATTTTTAATATTATGTATTTTTTTACACTTTCAGATATACAACACACAGAGAATATTTTTATAAATATTTTGTAACTAAAGGTAGGTTTAGTTCCTCTTTCTCCTAGTTATGGTGACTGTTGGGGACACCTCGTTCTCCGATGGTGAATCCATAGGGCATCCCTAGTCTGAGCCCACATTAAACACCAAGGCTCTGGGATTTATAGCCCACTCCCTTGGATTATAGTTCCCAAAGGACTAAAGGTTCAATCAAGACACTCCAAGGGGATGAGAATACGACTCTTTAGTAGACTCCCAACCTACAAATCCCAGGATGGCACCAAGGCACAGCTTAAAATGGATTTAAACTGCTTTCGTTGTGCAGTGTGGACTCACCCCTTTGTTTTGCCCTGCATCCCAGCCCAGCCTTGTGCTTTTAAATGTCTCGCAGGTGACCCTTCCTGCTTGCTAACTCGGACCCTTGTGCTTATTGTAACTGGCACTGTTGCAAAACAAAACGGCGGGAGGAAAAAAAGATGAAAGGATGACACAAAACAATAGAGAAAAACCAAAAAAACCCAAATCGAAATGGAATAACCCATCGGGCACTGCAACAACGATGCCCCAAGGCTCTTCTTATGAGCAGTGTGTGCTTATCTTCCCACTTGACTCCTGCTTCCTCCTTGCTTTGGGTGCGTCTACACCAGGCATGGGCCAACTTGGGTCCTCCGGGTATTTTGGACTTCAACTCCCACAATTCCTAACATCCAGTAGGACCAAAGTTTGCCCTGCTCTAGGATCACATATCTACTTTCTTCACCCTTTCGGTGGACTGTGCTGTGAACACATGTCCATTAGAACTGTATTTCTTCGCATTGGAGGTATATACAATGCCTTTCTACTGTCCAAAACATCTGGAGGGCCCTTTTAGTGAACTGTGCTGTGAACACATGTCCATTAGAACTGTATTTCTTCACATTGGAGGTATATGCAATGCCTTTCTACTGTCCAAAACACCTGGAGGGCCCTTTTAGTGAACAGTGCTGTGAACACATGTCCATTAGAACTGTATTTCTTCACATTGGAGGTATATGCAATGCCTTTCTACTGTCCAAAACACCTGGAAGGCCCTTTTAGTGAACTGTGCTGTGAACACATGTCCATTAGAACTGTATTTCTTCACACTGGAGGTATATGCAATGCCTTTCTACTGTCCAAAACACCTGGAGGGCCCTTTTAGTGAACTGTGCTGTGAACACATGTCCATTAGAACTGTATTTCTTCACACTGGAGGTATATGCAATGCCTTTCTACTGTCCAAAACACCTGGAGGGCCCTTTTAGTGAACTGTGCTGTGAACACATGTCCATTAGAACTGTATTTCTTCACATTGGAGGTATATGCAATGCCTTTCTACTGTCCAAAACACCTGGAGGGCCCTTTTAGTGAACTGTGCTGTGAACACATGTCCATTAGAACTGTATTTCTTCACATTGGAGGTATAGGCAATGCCTTTCTACTGTCCAAAACAGCTGGGGGGCCCAAGTTGGCCCATGCCTGGTGTAGACGCACCCCTTGTTACAGCGTGCCTGTCCCCACTTTGAAAAGGAAATTACCCCCCACCCCAAAATCAGACCTATTGATATGGGGAAAAACAGAGAGGCAAAAGCGGCCATAAGATCCCGGCCTTATAGCGGGCGGCGGTGCCTCTCACCCACCGATCCCATAGCGGAGTGTTGCTCATGCCATATAGTTGTATTGTATAATCTAAGCAGCTGCTGTGGGGCAGAAGGGGCCCCAAACGCCCCACGCCATCCAACGTTGGAAGTATACGGATATTTGGTTCATGCGCAAAAGCGGCTCCGAGGCGCCCAGCCCCACGGATCTAAGAGGCAGCGGCTGGCAGGGAGCGGGCGGAGTGCGGGCCAGGGGCGGGGGCTCACGGCAGCCTCCCCCCCACACGGCAGAGCGATGGGATCTGCAGTCTGTCGGGACAAGAGCGTGCACAGCCCCGGGCGCCAACGTGCCCCTACGCCCGGGACTCCTTTTTGGCATTGGGCTTGTTGCCCAGGAGCGCGTCAATCTCCTGGACGACTTGCGGCGTCAGTTGGGACAGGACCTGCAAAGGGAGAAAGAAAAGAGACAGGGTTAAAGGGGGAAGGATAACGGATGCACCTTGGGGTGTGTCAATACTGTGGAATTAATGCCGTTTAGAACCATATTGGAAGTGACATACAAATCATAATCACCATAATAATAATAATGCAATTTAGCACTATAATAGAAGTGGACTGCAAATATAATAATAATAACAATAATAACAACAACAACACTTGGGAAATGTCCGACCTGTGATCCAATACAACAGCCGGCAGAGTGATCTTGTTTGCTGTGTACCAATTTTGTGGTGTATCAAATAATAATAATAATAATAATAACAACAACAACAACAATGCAATTTAGCACCATGTTAAAAGCAGCATACAAATAATGATAGTAATAATAATAATAATAATAATAATGCAGTTTAGCACCATGATAAAAACGGAATAATAATAATAATAATGCAGTTTAGCACCATATTAAAAGCAACATACAAATAATAATAATAATAATAATAATAATAATAATAATAATAAGGTTGTTTAGAACCATGTTAAAAGCAGCATACTACTACTACTACTACTAATAATAATAATGCCAGCAGAGTGTCTGCGGTGGACTCATCTTGTTGTGTTTCAAAATAATAATGCTATTTAGCACCATATTAAAAGTGGCATACAGACAACAACAACAACAACAATAATGCAGTTTAGCACCATGTTAAAATGGCATACAAATAATAATAATAATAGTGTAGTATAGCAGCATAGTAAAAGCAGCATACAAATAATAATAATAATAATAATAAGAATGCAGTTTAGCACCATGTTAAAATGGCATACAAATAATAATAATAATAATAATAATAATAATAGTGTGCTATAGTAGCATAGTAAAAGCAGCATATTATTATTATTATAGCATACAAATAATAATAATTATATTATAGCATACAAATAATAATAATAGTGCAGTATAGCAGAATATTAAAAGCAGCATAGAAATAATAATAATAATAATAATAATAATGCAGTTTAGCGCCATGTTAAATGGCATACAAATAATAATAATAGTGTAGTATAGCAGCATAGTAAAAGCATCATAGAAATAATAATAATAATAATAATAATAATAATAATGCAGTTTAGCACCATGTTAAAATGGCATACAAATAATAATGATGATGATGATGATGATGCAGTTTAACACCATGTTAAAATGGCATACAAATAATAATAATAATAGTGCAGTATAGCAGCATAGTAAAAGCAGCATACTAATAATAATAATAAGAAGAAGAAGAAGAAGAAGAATGCAGTTTAGCACCATGTTAAAATGGCATACAAATAATAATAATAATAATAATAATAATAATAATAGTGTGCTATAGTAGCATAGTAAAAGCAGCATATTATTATTATTATAGCATACAAATAATAATTATTATATTATAGCATACAAATAATAATAATAGTGCAGTATAGCAGAATATTAAAAGCAGCATAGAAATAATAATAATAATAATAATAATGCAGTTTAGCACCATGTTAAAATGGCATACAAATAATAATGATGATGATGATGATGATGCAGTTTAACACCATGTTAAAATGGCATACAAATAATAATAATAATAGTGCAGTATAGCAGCATAGTAAAAGCAGCATACTAATAATACTAATAATAATAAGCATGCCACTTTTTCTCTCCAGAGAGACTCAAAGCAACGTCCAGTGCTAAAAGCAACCTAACATATAAAACCTAAAGACTGTAAACATTAAAACAAAATTAAACCAAATGCTATTTAAAAATAGATAAATAAAAAAAATATAACCACTCTGTTGTTGTTGTTGTCATGGTTATAATTATTATTTATGTGCTGCTTTTTCTCTTCACATGGACTCAAAGTGGCCAACAGTGCCAAAAGCAATACAACCTACAATATAAAACCTAAAGACTATAAACTTTAAAACAGAATTATTCCAACATTAGTACTGTCATGGGCCAACTTCGGCCCTCCAGGTCTTTTGGACTTTGAGTCCCAGAACTCCTAACAGTCTACCAGGAGTTGCAGTCTCCAAGTTGCACTTGGAGAGCCGAAGTTGGCCCGTGCCTGCCATAGAGTCCCTCTCCATGTTGTCATTACAGAAGCGGATCATGCCTACAGTTTGTATGATCGAGGAAAAGGGGAAGAGGTCTGGTGCTTGTGATCCTCACCTGAATCGAGCCCAAGTTCTCAATGAGCTGGTCAGCGCTGGAGACCCCAAGCAGGACGGAGCTGACCCCTTCGGAGCGGAGGCACCAGGCTTTGGGGATGTAAAGGAGAGCGTTAAAGCTTTTCCCAAATTGCAATGCCTTCTTCTCAAATACCCCATTCACTTCTATTGCTTGACTACCTCAATGAGAGCACCTAGAGCAGTGGTTCTCAACCTGGGGGTCGGGACCCCTGTGGGGCTCGCGAGGGGGTGTCAGACGGGTCGCCAAAGGCCATCAGAAAACATAGTATTTTCTTTTAGTCATGGGGGTACTGTGTGGAAAGTTTGGTCCAATTCTATCGTTGTTGGGGTTCAGAATGCTATTTCATTGTGGGTGAACTATAAATCCCAACAAGCTGGAATGTGTCCAGAGGAGGGCGACTAAAATGATCAAGGGTCTAGAGAACAAGCCCTATGAGGAGCGGCTTAGGGAACTGGGCATGTTTAGCCTGAAGAAGAGAAGGCTGAGAGGAGATATGATAGCCATGTACAAATATGTGAGAGGAAGTCACAGGGAGGAGGGAGCAAGCTTGTTTTCTGCTTCCTTGGAGACTAGGACGCAAAACAATGGCTTCAAACTACAAGAGAGGAGACTCCATCTGAACATGAGGAAGAACTTCCTGACTGTGAGAGCCGTTCAGCAGTGGAACTCTCTGCCCCGGAGTGTGGTGGAGGCTCCTTCATTGGAAGCTTTTAAGCAGAGGCTGGATGGCCATCTGTCAGGGGTGATTTGAATGCAATATTCCTGCTTCTTGGCAGAATGGGGCTGGACTGGATGGCCCATGAGGTCTCTTCCAACTCTTTGATTCTATGATTCTATGATTCTAACTACAACTCCCAAATGGCAAGGTCTATTTTCTCCAAACTCTACCAGTGTTCACATTTGGGCATACTGAGTATTTGTGCCAAGTTTGGTCCTGATCCATCACTGCTTGAGCCCACAGTGTTCTCTGGATGTAGGTGAACTACAACTCCAAAAACTCATGGTCAATGTCCACCAGACCTTCCCAGTATTTTCTCTTGGTCATGGGAATTCTGTGTGCCATGTTCGATTCAATTCCATCATTGATGGAGTTCAGAAGGCTCTTTGATTTAAGGTGAACTATAAATCCCAGCAACTCCAGCATTACCAAATGACAAAATCAATCACCCCCAACCCCATTAGTATTCAAATTTTGGGCGTATCGGGTATTTGTGCCAAATTTGGTCCAGTGACTGAAAATCCATCCTGCATATCAGATATTTACATTACGATTCATAACAGTAGTAAAATTAAAGTTATGAAGTAGCAACGAAAATAACGTTATGGTTGGGGGGTCACCACAACATGAGGACCTGTACTAAGGGATCATGGCATTACGAAGGTTGAGAACCACTGACCTAGAGCTTTCCAAACTGCTGGATATGTTGTGCCTCCATCCGTTTCGTGATTACAATATATGCATTGTCAATAATATACATACATATTAATATCATGTTAATACAGAGTTATAATATAAGTTGTCACCGGATGTGTTGTGCACCCATCCATTTTGTTATTATAATATATACATATGTTGAAACATAGTCATACATATAGAAAATACATATTAATATTAAGCCAATGCAGAGTTTATGTATGTATCGGTCAGGCATGGGCAAACTTGGGCCCTCCAGGTGTTTTGGACTTCAACTCCCACAATTCCTAACAGCCTCAGGCCCCTTCCTTTTCCGTCTCAGCCACTTACGCCCAACTTAACCGATTTTGTATTCTGCACAGTCAACAAGGGAAGCCCCATGTGTGCCCCATGGCAGCAGTCTAGCTTCATCGCCTAAGCAGCTGAGGGGGAAAAGGAAAGCGCCTGAGGCTGTTAGAAATTGTCCAAAACACCTGAAAGACCGAAGTTTTCCCATGCCTGGTATAGGTTGTCATCGTTTATGTTGTGTATTTATCGATTTTGGTATAATAATTTATGTATGATTAATCATACATACATAAATAAAAGTAAAGTTTTTTCCCCTGACATCAAGTCCAGTCATGTCCGACTCTGGGGGTTGGTGCTCATCTCCATTTCTAAGCCAAAGAGCCGGCGTTGTCCATAGACACCTCCAAAGTCATGTGGCTGGCATGACTGCATGGGGTACCGCTACCTTCCCGCAGAAGCAGTACCTAAACATTTGCATGTTTTTGAACTGCTAGATTGGCAGAAGCTGGGGCTAACAGCAGGAGCTCACCCCGCTCTCCGGATTTGAACCACCAACCTTTTGGTCAGCAAGTTCAGCAGCTCACTTGTGCCCCCATGGGGTTCAAGTGTCCTTATTCAAGCTGATGAGATACCATACAAGGCTATGATATAAAAACTCTGCTTACTGTGAGCAAGACTCTGCAGTGTTTTGGGGATCGGAACAAACAGTTTGCTTTCTAGACAGGCCACCAGGGGCTCTTAATACATATATACATAAATGCATATTAACATCAGTATTAATATCAAGCCAATATAGAGTTAATTAGGCCTATTTTTAGTAGTAACTCTCAAGCAACCGGAAACCACATTGAATCGGGAGCTCCCAATCTCCATAGGTGTTCATGGGTTAACTGAGAATCTCTTGTAGTATTATTGTGCTATGTAACACAAAGGTCCCCTGATGGTGCAGCAGGTTAAACCGCTGAGCTGCTGAACTTGCTGACCAAAACATCGGCAGTTCGAATCCAGGGAGTGAGCTCTCACTGTTAGGCCCAGCTTCTGCCACCCAGTCCAACCCCATTGTGCCAGGCAGGAAGATTAATTGGCATTCATTCCATTTGGAATAATCATAACCATTTTGTATTGTCTTCCTGTGAAGAGCTAAAAACCTCCTTTGAGTGAATCTTCTCTTTAGTGGTAAATAAATATCCATCAGTATTTATACAAAGCTAATTAGGTTCCTCAGTTGTTAGACTGATATACCTGGTTGTCTCTTTGAACTGTTAGGAACAAAGATAATGCCAATGCACAAAATAAATAGCTGATCCTCAGAAATGTTATTTCAGTTGCCCCAAAACATCTACTCTTCCATAAAATATACTTGGTATTACATTATGTTCTCAAGAAGGAGTGGGTTAAAGCACCGAGCTGCTGAACTTGCTGACCGAAAGGTCGCAGGTTCGAATCGGGGGACTGACGTGAGCTCCCGCTGTTAGCCCCAGCTTCTGCCAACCTAGCAGTTTGAAAACATGCAAATGTGAGTAGATTAATAGGTACCGCTTCGGCGGGAAGGTAACAGCATTCCTTGCAGTCATGCTGGCCAAATGACCTAAGAGGTGTCTACGGACAACGCCGGCTCTTTGGCTTAGAAATGGAGATGAGCACCACCACCCACAACTAGACTTAAAGTGAAGGGGAAACCTTTGCCTTTATTTTACGTAATACGATTTTTGTTCCTGGGATATGAATGTCATTTCCTAATTGGTTCCATCATAGAAACATGGGAAAGTTTATTAAATTGCAAAAACTTTGTCTTTGTGGGAGGGACATCTTGCAGCACATTTTGCAATAGGTTTTCAATGGATATCTCATTGAGTCTCTCTAGATAGAAAGATGGATGGATGGAAAGAAAGATGGACAGATAGAAAGATCGACAGACAGACGGACGGACGGACGGACGGACGGACGGATGGATGGACGGATGGATGGATAGGTAGATAGATGGACAGATAGATACAAAGATGGATAGATAGATGGACAGATAGATAGAAAAATGGGTGGATAGATGGGTAGATAGATAGATAGATAGATAGATAGATAGATAGAAAGATGGATGGATAGATAGATAGATAGATAGATAGATAGATAGATAGATAGAAGGATGGATGGACAGATGGACAGACAGATAGATAGATGGACAGATAGATATATAAATAGAAAGAAAGGAAAAAAGATGGCTCAATAGATAGGTAAACAGAAAGAAATCTAGATAGATAGATAGATAGATAGATAGATAGATAGATGGATAGATAGAGAGATAAATAGATAGAAAGGTAGATAAATAGATCGATAGGATCGATAGAAAGATAGATGGATGGATGGATGGATGGATGGAGATAGATAGATAGAAAGATGGACAGATAGATAGAAAGATGGACAGAAAGATAGATAGATAGATAGATAGATAGATAGATAGATAGATGATTGATAGACAGATAGATAGATAGATAGAAAGATGGACAGATAGATAGAAAGATGGACAGAAAGAAAGAAAGAAAGAAAGAAAGAAAGAAAGAAAGAAAGAAAGATAGATAGATAGATGATAGACAGATAGATAGAAAGATGGATGGATGGATAGATAGATAGATAGATAGATAGATAGATAGATGGATAGGTGGATAGATAGAAATATAAATAGAAAGAAAGAAAGAAAGATGGCTCAATAGATAGATAAACAGAAATAAATCAAGATATAGATAGACAGATAGACAGACAGACAGACAGATAGAGAGGTAAATAGATAGAAAGGTAGATAAATAGATCGATAGGATAGATAGAAAGATGGATGGATGGATATAAAGATGGATAGATAGATAGATAGATAGATAGATAGATAGATAGATAGATAGATAGATAGATAGATAGAAAGATGGATAAATTTTGTAGAATTTTTTTTATTTTTGGGGGGTTATTTGGGATTTTAGTATACTTTTTTGTTTCTTATTTTTTCTCTTTTTTTCTTTATTTCCTCACTTTCCTATACTTTATTGTTCTCACTCTTTCGTTGTAATCTATATAAAAATTAATAAAATTCTAATTAAGAAAGATGGATAAATAGAAAGCTAGCTAGCTAGATAAATAGAAAGATGGATAGAAAGATGTATAGTTTGTGGCATCCACAAAAGCAAAGTTTCTGGAGTTTAACAATTACTTTCAAAGTAAGTACCACACAATTAAATAGGAAATAACACTCCCATGTTCCTCTCACCGATAGCCAGCTGTGCCACGGTGCAACCCAGGCGCTCTGCGATGGGGTGCAGCTCCTTCACTTTGGCCTGCTGCTTCTTCCCGTCTTCGCTCTGCAGCTTCTCCTTCAGCCATTGGTATCCCTAGAAGGGGGTCAACAAACAGGGAGGTGGGGCGGTGGAACTAGCAAACCTTGGCAGACACTTTGCTTTTCTTTGTTTACTTCTGCACCCTTCGGGTGGAAGATGCATTCCCGCTTAAGCCTTTGGACTCCTTATTCCATCAATCTGCTTTAGGGGAAGCGGTGGAGGGGGGTGGGGGGTGTCTATCCTAGCCCAGAGGTCCCATTACTGCAGGAAATTAGATTGCCAGTCAGGGATAAGCTGTATAGAGTTAATTGTTGTGAATGGATGATGCCGGACTTCGTCAGCAAATGGATTGGTGTGCGTGTCTGCCGGGTACCATCTGTTGCATCACTGACCATCAGTACGGCTTATTTTTAGTGCTAACACGTATTAATGCTCAATACCGATTGGAAGAATTTGGATGGAAGAAAATGCAGTAATTCTACAGGGTAGAAGTGCAGAAAAATGCAAATATGTGCCTGTTCGGGACATAAACAAAGGCGTTTTGGAGCATTTATCTCCCATGATGGTCAAGAAAGTGCAGAAAAAGGCAAATATGGGCCTGTTTGGGACATAACAAATGGGGTTTTGGAGCAATTCTCTCCCATGATGGTCAAGACTGTGCAGAGAAAGGCAAATATGTGCCTTTTCGGGACCTAAACAATGGACTTTTGGAGCATTTCTCTCCCATGCCTGGACAAGACAGTGCAGAGGAATGCAAATATGCACCTGTTTGGGACATAAACAATGAAGTTTTGGAGCATTTCTCTCCCATGATGGTCAAGACAGTGCAGAGAAAGGCAAATATGTGCCTGTTTGGGACATAAACGATGGTGTTTTGGAGCATTTCTCTCCCATGCCTGGACAAGACAGTGCAACAAAAGGCAAATATGCGCCTTTTCGGGACATAAACAATGGAGTTTTGGAGCATTTCTCTCCCATGATGGTCAAGACAGTGCAGAGACATGCAAATATGTGCCTGTTTGGGACATAACAAATGGAGTTTTGGAGCATTTCTCTCCCATGCCTGGTCAAGACAGTGCAAATAAAGGCAAATATGTGCCTGTTCGGGACATAAACAAAGGAATTTTGGAGCATTTCTCTCCCATGCCTGATCAAGACAGTGCAGAGAAATGCAGATATATGCCTGTTCGGGACATAAACAATGGGATTTTGGAGCATTTCTCTCCCATGATGGTCAAGACAGTGCAAAGAAAGGCAAATATATGCCTTTTTGGGACATAAACAATGGCATTTTGGTGCATTTCTCTCCCATGCCTGGACAAGACAGGGCAGAGACATGCAAATATGTGCCTGTTTGGGACATTAACAATAGTGTTTTGGAGCATTTCTCTCCCATGCCTGGATGGGACAGTGCAGAGAAATGCAAATATGCACCTGTTTGGGACATAACAAATGGAGTTTTGCAGCATTTCTCTCCAATGCCTGGTCGAGACAGTGCAGAGAAAGGCAAATATGCGCCTTTTCTGGACATAAACAAAGGCGTTTTGGAGCATTTCTCTCCAATGCCTGGACAAGACAGTGCAGAGAAATGTAAATATGCACCTTTTCAGGACATAAACAAAGTTTTGGAGCATTTTTCTCCCATGCCTGGACAAGACAGTGCAGAGAAATGCAAATGTGTGCCTGTTTGGGACATAAATAATGGAGTTTAGGAGCATTTCTCTCCCATGCCTGGACAAGACAGTGCAGAGAAATGCAAATGTGTGCCTGTTTGGGACATAAATAATGGAGTTTAGGAGCATTTCTCTCCCATGCCTGGACAAGACAGTGCAGAGAAATGCAAATATGTGCCTGTTCGGGACATAAACAATGGAGTTTTGGAGCATGTCTCTCCCATGATGGTCAAGACAGTGCAGAGAAATGCAAATATGTGCCTGTTTGGGACATAAACAATGGAGTTTGGGAGCATTTGTCTCCCAAATATCCCCCCAAAGCTTTAAAAAAATGCATAAGATAGGGGCATAGCAGGAAAGATTTAACAGAACTTACTTTCATGGCAGCGCGGCAGTTTTCGGGGACTCTGTCCTCGTATTTCCCGGTAATCAGTCCGCAGGCCAAAGGGGACCAGGTTATGGCTCCCACTCCTAATGGGAGAAGCACAAAAAGCAGAATTCGGTTGGGAAGGATGGCTCTTTTTGTCTCTTTCAACCCTATGATTCTATAGTCTCCTATTTTGTATGTGATGCACTGACTGAGCCGTATCATTTCCACAAGTTATCCTCCATGTGTTCCTCTGCAAGGATCTATTATTCCATCCTTTCTCTTACCGATTTTGTGGTACAGATCCGGCAGCTGCGTCTCCACTTTCTCCCGCTGGAACATGTGATACTCCGCTTGTTCGCAGACAGGGGGGATGAGATTGAATTGCCGCGCTACCGAATAGGCCTCCTAAGTTGGAAGAAAGAGGAAAATCAGGAGTGCATGAAATATCTTGTCCGGTAGAGAAATGCTGTATTACATAGAAATGCCTTGGATGTGGCTCCAATGGGAAGAAATACAGTTCTAATGGACATGTGTTCACAGCACAGTCCATTGAAAGGGTTAAGAAAGTAGTTATGGGATCCTAGAGCAGGCATGGGCAAACTTTGGCTGTCTAGGTGTTTTGGACTTCAACTCTCACAATTCCTAACAGCCGGTAGGCTGTTAGGAATTGTGGGAGTTGAAGTCCAAAACACCTAGACGGCCAAAGTTTGCCCATGCCTGTCCTAGAGGGAGAGCTGAGCCATTTTCTGTGATCTCTGGAGGAAGGAATGGGAGATCATAGCTTGCCATGATCTCTCTGCATCTGTAATCCATCACCATCCTCGTTGTGTGTGTTGCTATGTTTGTGAGTATCTCTGTATACTGTTAGCAGAGATGTAAATAGTTGTATGAAGCAACGTCTGAAGAATAAAGCTCAGCCAGAGCTCAAGTGCACTTATTCAAGCTGATGAGCTACTATACTACGTGTTGTATCTCAGCCTGTTCAACCTGTGCTTGTGTCTGATGTTGATGATGGGGATGGGGATGATATTCCTGATGGTGGGCTTGGGTCTGTTGGCAATGAGGATGAGGGTTTGCCCGGGCCTATGTTAAACTCAGACGAGAGGCCCAAGCTGTCTCAGGAAGATTCATAAGGTCACATTCCTGGGAGAGGCCCTTCACAGTCATTCTCAGATCAACTGTCTGAAGATGATTTGTCAGGTGCAGAAGTTAATGAGCATCAAGTTAATGAGGTTGTGGATAGTAAGCAAGGCTTTTGTAAGCAGAGACAGAGTGCTCAGACGCAAAGAAGATCAGTTCGTTTATAGGAAAAGAGAGAGAAGAAACCTCTATCTAGTGGTACAGTCAAGAGAAATGCTTTCCTTTCAGTTTTGGGATTTGGAAAAGCCTTATATTGATTAATGGGAAAGAGTTGCCTCAGTTGAGTCAACGTTGGAATTTCATGATGGTTTTGCTTTAATGTACCAAGTTGTTGCCAAGCTCCTGATCTGTGTATTGAATTTTTCATGGTGCCTTGTGTTACGGTAAGTCCTTGCAGGACATAGGTATATGTGTGAAGAGAAACCTTATTGTTTGTAATTATCTTGTTCAGCTGACTAAGTAGGTTAAGCAGCAATCATGTGCCACGCCCAAGGGGCTATAACTGTTTGAGGTTTTTGAATACAGTGTGATGGGTGTTGGATTTCTGGTGGGTTGCTGCTGGAGTTCTGTTTCACCAGTATGGAGTACCAGCGGGAGATGCTGACAGTGAAATGGATATTTACTTCAGGTTGTTTTGATTTTTATGCATATTACAAAGACTGTGAAAATACGTTGCACTGCTGTTTTTGTTTGCAGTATTGCCAGTTTTGTTTCATCTCTGCAAAGTAAAGAGAGTAAAGATTTTCTGTTTGCCTTAACTATTGGTCTGAGACTATTTTGCGTCTGGGTTTTTGGGCGTTAGGTCGCTGGAATAAAACATGCACTGTGTAATAGATTATAGGCCCAGCCCTAGCCCTAACCCAGACCTAACCCAGTCTGATGTTCATGATGGGAATGGGGGTGATGTTCCTGATGGTGGGGTTGGGTCTGTTGGCAATGAGGATGAGAAGCCCGAGATGTCTCAGGAAGATTCACAAGGTCACATTCCTGGGAGAGGCCCTTCACAGTCTTTCTCAGAGCAACTGATCTGTGTATTAAATTTTTCATGGTGCCTTGTTTCATGGATTCTTGTTCCAATTGATCTTATTTTGCCTTGAAGCTCACGGATTATCCTTTGTTATGGAAACTTTATTGTTTTTACTAATTTTACTGGTTTGCCTACTTACATTCTTCAATAAACTGCTTACTAATTTTACCAAGCTGGTGTGGTGTTTAAAGTCAGAGATATTCCTGCTCTGGTGTATGAAACCTGGTCAGAGGCTGTGATATAAAAACTCTGCTAACTGTGACCAGGACTCTGCGGTGTTTTGGGGATTGGAACGAACGGTTTGCTAACTGGTTTGGTGTTTAAGGTCAGAGGTGTTCCTGCTCTGGTGTATGAAACCTGGTCAGAGGCTGTGATATAAAAACTCTGCTAACTGTGACCAGGACTCTGTGGTGTTTTGGGGATTGGAACAAATGGTTTGCTAACTGGTTTGATGTTTAAGGTCAGAGGTGTTCCTGTTCTGGTGTATGACACCAGGTCATCCACCTTATTGACCAGTCTATCCTTTTAACTAGTCTCGCATATTGGCCCCCTCCCCCCCAAAAAATGAGTCTGTTGTTGCTTATGACGCTTGTTTATTATAGTTATGCTGTTTCTATGCTATTTTAATATGTTATTGTTTCATTTTTGATTGTATGTTGCCTTGGGCTTGGCCTCATGAAAGCTGCCCTGAGTCCCCTCGGGGAGATGGAGACAGGGTAGAAAAATAACGTTCTTCTTCTTCGTCAGGCCAGAGTCTGTGATATAAAAACTCTGCTAACTGTGACCAGGACTCTGCGGTGTTTTGGGGATTGGAACGAACGGTTTGCTAACTGGTTTGGTGTTTAAGGTCAGAGGTGTTCCTGCTCTGGTGTATGGCACCAGGTCTGAGGCTGTGATATAAAAACTCTGCTAACGGAGACCAGGACTCTGCAGTGTTTTGGGGATTGGAACAAATGGTTTGCTAACTGGTTTGGTGTTTAAGGTCAGAGGTGTTCCTGCTCTGGTGTATGGCACCAGGTCATCCACCTTATTGACCAGTCTATCCTTTAACTAGTGTTGCATATTGGCCCCCTCCCCACCCCCAAAATGAGTCTGTTGTTGCTTATGATGCTTATATATTATAGTCATGCTGTTTTATGCTATTTTAATATGTTATTGTTTCGTTTTTAATTGTATGTTGTCTTGGGCTTGGCCCCACATATGTAAGCTGCCCCGAGTCCTCTCGGAGAGATGGAGGCAGGGTAGAAAAATAAAGTTGTTCTTCTTCTTCAGGTCAGAGGCTGTGATATAAAAACTCTGGTAACAGTGACCAGGACTCTGCAATCTTTTGAGGATCAGAACAGTTTGCTATCTGGTTTTGTGTTTAAGGTCAGAGGTGTTCCTGCTCTGGTGTACGACACCAGTCTGAGGCTGTGATATAACAACTCTGCTAACTGTGACCAGGACTCTGCAGTGTTTTAGAGATCAGAACAAACGGTTTGCTAACTGGTTTGGTGTTTAAGGTCAGAAGTGTTCCTGCTCTGGTGTACGACACCAGGTCTGAGGCTGTGATATAACAACTCTGCTAACTGTGACCAGGACTCTGCAGTGTTTTGGAGATCAGAACAAACGGTTTGCTAACTGGTTTGGTGTTTAAGGTCAGAAGTGTTCCTGCTCTGGTGTATGGCACCAGGTCTGAGGCTGTGATATAAAAACTCTGCTAACTGAGACCAGGACTCTGCGGTGTTTTGGGGATTGGAACAAACGGTTTGCTAACTGGTTTGGTGTTTAAGGTCAGAGGTGTTCCTGCTCTGGTGTATGAAACCTGGTCAGAGGCTGTGATATAAAAACTCTGCTAATTGTGACCAGGACTCTGCAGTGTTTTGGGGATCAGAACAAACAGTTTGCTAACTGGTTTGGTGTTTAAGGTCAGAGGTGTTCCTGCTCTGGTGTATGGCACCAGGTCATCCACCTTATTGACCAATCTATCCTTTAACTAGTGTTGCATATTGGCCCCCTCCCCACCCCCAAAATGAGTCTGTTGTTGCTTATGATGCTTATATATTACTAGCTTGGGGACCCGGCGCTGCCCGGGTTATGAGAGAAAGTGGGTAATGGCGGTTCTGTATGCCAAGTTTGGTCTTTATTGGTCATTGGATAACAGCTGCATTGTTTTCAGGAAGTGAGTGAAGGTACTTGAAGTCCCATCATCTATGGTCCACCCTCCTCCAAACAGCAGCAGGATATAGAGTGGGTCATGGGGGCTCTGTGTGCCAAGTTTGGTCTTTATCAGTCATTAGATGAGGGTGTCAGTGGTGTCAGTGAGTGAAGGTACTGCAAGTCCCATCATCCAAAGTCCATCCTCTTTCAAACTGCACCAGGATGTAGAGTGGGTCATTGGAGTTCCATGTGCCAAGTTTAGACTTGATTAGTCATTGGCAAGGGTCTCAGTGGTCTCAGGAAGTGAGCAAAGGTACTGCAAGTCCCATCATCCATCTCCAAATTTTTCCAAACAACACCAGGACGTAAAGTGGGTCATGAGAGATCTATGTGCCAAGTTTGGTCTTGATCCGTCATTGGATGAGGTTTGCAGAGGTCTCAGAATGTGAGTGAAGGTACTGGAAGTTCCATCATCCATGGTCAACCCTCCTCCAAAACTGCAGCAGGATGTAGAGTGGGTCATGGGGGCTCTGTGTGCCAACTTTGGTCTTGATTGGTCATTAGATGAGATTGCAGCAGATTTTGGGGAGTGGAGGTACTTGAAGTCCCATCATCCATGATCTGTCCTCCTCCAAATGCACCAGGATGTAGAGTGGGTCACTGGAGCTCCATGTGCCAAGTTTAGTCTTGATTGGTCATTGGCGAGGGTCTCAGTGGTCTCAGGAAGTGAGTGAAGTGACTGCAGGTCCCATCATCCATTGTCAAATTCTTCCAAACCGCACCAGGATGTAGAGTGGGTCATGCTGGGTCTCTGTGTAAATTGTGGTCCTGATCCATCATTGTTGGCAGTTGTAATGGTCTTAGGAAGGGAGTGCAGGTATTGCAAGTCCCATCATCCATGGTGCATCCTCCTTCAAACTGCACCTGGATGTAGAGTGCGTCATGGTGTCTCAGTGTGCCAAGTTTGGTATTTATTGGTAATTGGATGAGGGTTGCAGTGGTCTGAAGAATTGAGCAATGGCACTGCAAGTCCCATAATCCATGGTCCATCCCCGGCCAAACCACACCAGGACGTAAAGTGGGTCATGAGAGGTCTATGTGCGAAGTTTGGTCCTGATCAGTCATTAGATGAGGTTAACAGTGGTCTCAGAATGTGAGTGATGGTGCTGCAAGTCTCAACATCCATGGTTCATCCTCCAAACTGTAATAGGATGTAGAGTGGGTCATGGGGGCTCTGTGTGCCAAGTCTGGTGTGTATTGGTAATTGTCTGACTCCGCCCCCTCTGGCCTTTTCCTTTCCTCTCTTTGTCATCTCGGAATCTTGGAATTGAGGCTGGCCAATCAGAGACCATATGCAAATTTCCTTCTCATGTCCCCGTTTCTGTCATGAACTCTTTTCTCCACCAGGGGCTCCTATTGAAGCTGGCCAATCAGAGACCATATGCAAATAGCACCACAGCGGCAGCCAATCAGAACGCTGGCACATACTCCTCCCGCCACACTTTTGTCCTCCGCATACAAGTTTTGACTTTTATTATATACATAGATAGTCATGCTGTTTTATGCTATTTTAATATGTTATTGTTTCGTTTTTAATTGTATGTTGCCTTGGGCTTGGCCCCATGTAAGCTGTCCCCAGTCCCCTTGGGGAGATGGAGGCAGGGTAGAAAAATAAAGTTGTTCTTCTTCTTCAGGTCAGAGGCTGTGATATAAAAACTCTGCTAACTGTGACCAGGACTCTGCAGTGTTTTGGGGATCAGACAAATGGTTTGCTAACTGGTGTTTAAGGTCAGAGGTGTTCTTGCTCTGGTGTACAACACCAGGTCTGAGGCTGTGATATAAAAACTCTGCTAACTGTGACCAGGACTCTGCAGTGTTTTGGGGATCAGAACGAACGGTTTGCTAACTGGCTTGGTGTTTAAGGTCAGAGATGTTCCTGCTCTGGTGTACACCAGGTCTGAGGCTGTGATATAAAAACTCTGCTAACTGTGACCAGGACTCTGCAGTGTTTTGGGGATCAGAACAAACAGTTTGCTAACTGGTTTGGTGTTTAAGGTCAGAGGTGTTCCTGCTCTGGTATACGACACCAGGTCTGAGGCTGTGATATAAAAACTCTGCTAACTGTGACCACGACTCTGCAGTGTTTTGGGGATCAGAACAAACAGTTTGCTAACTGGTGTGGTATTTAAGGTCAGAGGTGTTCCTGCTCTGGTGTACGACACCAGATCTGAGGCTGTGATATAAAAACTCTGCCAACTGTGACCAGGACTCTGCAGTGTTTTGGGGATCAGAACAAACGGTTTGCTTTGGAGACAGTCTGTCCCATTGCGGAGCTGGAGGATGTCGTGAGAGGAGAAATTCACGTGCATATCTAGCAGGGGTGTTGTGTGTTTTTACTCCTTTGCTCTTCCACCCTCGCGAACATGTCGGTCACATCCAAGGCAATGCCCATAGACTAGCATTTGGGTGGCAGCATTTACCATGATCTCCATTGCGCTCCACCGAGAGGTTCCCCAATACATAGCCATCCCTTGATTGATCACGTAAGTCATGGCGCGGACGATCTCTGCAGAGGAGAAAAGGAAAGGTGAGCACAGGGATTTGCAGACCTACCTTGTTCCCTTGTTTCTCTCTATAGACAGTGTCTGGCCCCATTAATCATTCACCTTTGCTTTAAGGAGCCTGTGACCAGGACTCTGCAGTATTTTGGGGATCGTCAAAGCCAAAACATGGAGAGCTATTTGTATATTGCAATCCTTAGTAAAAGGAGACAGCGAGTCTAAGTGGTTCAAGGTTTCCATAAAAGCATGACCTAAAGTATTTACAATTTCAAATACTCTTGCTTTCCCTCTCTACCTTCCAACTTGCAAGGCTATGGGGTTTCATATATTGATGGTAAATTCAGAAAAACACACCTAGGGTTGCCAACTTATCTTTTCCCCTTGTTTACGTGTCTTCAATTGCTCTGCGGTAAGCTGATAATCTAAGGCATAGCATCAGCTCATCCTGGTAATAAGAGTGGCTTTATCTCCATAATACTTACAATGCCATTATTATTATTATTATTATTATTATTATTATTATTTTAACTGCATATTGCAATCAGTTGGCAACCCTGCATAGCAGAGAGAACAACACACCAAAGCATGCCAACACAACACACGCGCATTCAATTTCTTTGCAATTCGGTCCACCATTCACCCTCCGTCCCATTTCTATAGGGTCTATAGGGGTTCTGCTATAGGGCAGAGTCTGGGAAAGTCATAAGGTGACATGTTTTTGGGGTATATTAAGGGACCAAAGGCACAATCCAGAGAGTAAGTCCCACTCAACTCAATGGGCCTTACTTCTAAGAGGCATGTACAGTATAAGATTGTGCCGTTAGGAATGTGAAAGAATGGCATTACTACATGGGGTTAAAAGGGGGCACAAGGATCCATGGGCCGTTGTCATGGGGAGGATATTATGGGATGCCATTCCAAGGGGAATATGGGGTTCAAGAAAAAAAGGGGGGTGGGCAGTGGCTCTGCATACCTCTCAAGAGGCTGACCTTGGGTGCATCTGCACTGTAGAATTAATGCAGTTTAATACCACTTTAACTGCCATGACTCAGTCCTATCTGTACCCAGGAGTTATAGTTTCACGAGGCTAAAGACACTAAAACAAACACCCAGATTTTCAAAATATGGTTTTATTACTAAAACTTGTCAAATTCATTTCCACTGCTAGTAATTTGTATATAATCCTGTTGATTACTTATTGTATGTATGTTCTGGTATGCAGCTTTCTTTCCTTTGCTCTATGTTTTTCACTGCTAGTATAGTTTGTTTGTATATAATCCTGTTGATTACTTATTGTATGTATGTTCTGGTATGCAGCTTTTTCCCCTTTGCTCTATGTTTTTCCTGAGAAGTTGCAGGAGGGGCTGCAGACCACATGATCAGCACTGAGACGAGAACAGAGCTCAGACTCCATGAGGCTCTGAGACTGCTCAGAGCTCAGACTCCATTCTAGATTCTTCTTAGATTTTGGGATTGCTCAGACCAACACATGCCGGGTGTTGTAGTAAGAAAGATGCCCTGTGCCATCTGCACACAGAAACTATTCCAAACGCATCTGAAACTGGACGGATAAGCTATGTACCTGTGTTATGCCGAACACATGAAGGTTGTGAGTAAACCAAATACGTTATTTTACCAAAACCTACTGCAGTTTTGTTTCTTGAGTGCATGATATAAGGGCTGGGCTTTAGCACAGCAGGTTAACCACCAGCTGCAATAAATCTTGCCAATCAAAAGGTTGGCAGTTCAAAGCCCGGGTCAGGGGCGAGCGCCCGACCTTCAGCCCAGCTCACTGTCCACCTAGCAGATCAAAACCAGCTTTTTTCATGTCAGGAGCGAATTGAGTTGCACTGAGGCCGAATTTTTCTGACAATAATAATAATGATAATGATAATGATAATAATAATTGGCCAGGTTGGTCCATGCTCTGGTTACACCCCGTATAAACTACTGCGATGCTCTCTGCCCAGAAGCTACAATTAGTCCAACGAGCGGCAGCCAGATTACTAACAGGAGAGAGGTACAGGGAGCATACTACTCCTCTGTTGCGCCATCTCCACTGGCTGCCAATTAGCTTCCGAGCACAATTCAAAGTGCTAGTATTGACCTATAAATCCCTAAACGACTCTGGCCCAGTTTACCTGTCCGAACGGATTCTCCCCTATGAACCATCAAGGTTGTTGAGATCTTCTGGAGGGGCCCTTCTCTCGGTCCCACCACCCTCACAATCACGTCTGGTGGGGACGAGGGACAGGGCCTTCTCGGTGGTGGCCCCTCGACTCTGGAACTCTCTCCCATTGGAGATTAGAACTGCCCCTTCCCTCCTGACCTTTAGAAAGTTGGTGAAAACCTGGCTCTGGAACCTGGCATTTGATGAGGGAGTCAATAACCCTTGACCACACGGACGGATGGTGGTGAATTGTGATTTTATTCTGACGACTTGGCCTGATGTAATTATATGATTGTATTTTAATGTGTTTTATATTCGAGTTTTATAGGATGTGATGTTTTAACTATTGTGTATGAACTCCTCTGTTGCAAACCGGCCTGAGTCCCTCGTTGGAGGTGAGAAGACCGATATATAAAAGTTCTAAATAAATAAATAAATAAATAATAGGAATAATAAACTGCTGAGCTGCTGAACTTGCTGACCAAAAGTTTGGCGGTTTGAATCTGGGGAATGGGGTGAGCTCCCATTGTTAGCCCCAGCTTCTGCCAACATAGTAATCCAAAAAAATGCAAATGTGAGTAGATCAATAGGTACTGCTCCGGTGGGAAGGTAATGGCACTCTATGCAGTCATGACCTTGGAGGTGTCTATGGACAACACTGGCTCGTCGGCTTAGAAATAGAGATGAGCACCACCTCCCAGAATCGGACAAGACTAGACTTAATGTCAAGGGGAAAACCTTGATCATTTTTTTTTTGTTGTGTCAGGAGTGACTCCTGGTGTGAGAGAATTGGCCGTCTGCAAGGACGTTGCCCAGGGGAAGCCTGGATGATTCGATGTTTTTATCATCCTTGTGGGAGGCTTCTCGCATGTTTCCGCATGAGGAGCTGGAGCTGATAGAGGGAGCTCATCCGCCTCTCCCCGGATTCGAACCTGCGACCTGTCGGTCTTCAGTCCTGCCGGCACAGGGCTTTAACCCACTGCGCCACTGGGGGCTCCATAATAATAATAATAATAATAATAATAATAATAACAACAACAACCACCTTACTGGGTATTGTTGAAGGCTTTCATGGCTGGAATCACTAAGTTCTTGTGGGTTTTTTCGGGCTATATGGCCATGTTCTAGAGGCATTTCTCTTGACGTTTCGCCTGCATCTATGGCAAGCATCCTCACCTCACCTCTGAGGATGCTTGCCATAGATGCAGGCGAAACGTCAGGAGAAATGCCTCTAGAACATGGCCATATAGCCCGAAAACATGGCAGGTTCGCAGCTTGGGTGTGATCCTGGATTCATCGTTGAGCCTGGACCCCCAGGTCTCAGCGGTGACCAGGGGAGCATTTGCACAGCTCAGGCTCGTGCGCCAGCTGCGCCCGTACCTCGGGAAGTCTGACTTGGCCACGGTAGTACACGCTCTGGTCACATCCCGCCTTGACTACTGCAACGCTCTCTACGTGGGGCTGCCCTTGAAGACGGCCCGGAAGCTCCAGCTAGTCCAGCGCGCGGCAGCCATGTTACTAACAGGAGCGGGACGCAGGGAGCATACAACGCCCTTGTACCAGCTCCACTGGCTGCTGATCTGCTACCGGGCCCAATTCAAGGTGCTGGTGTTGGCCTACAAAGCCCTAAACGGTTCCGGCCCAAAATACCTGTCTGACCGCATCTCGGCCTATGAGCCCACGAGGACTTTGAGATCGTCCGGGGAGGCCCTTCTCTCGATCCCACCTGCCTCACAGGCACGCCTGACGGGGACGAGGGATAGGGCCTTATCGGTGGTGGCCCCCCCGGTTGTGGAACACCCTTCCTGTGGACATCAGACTGGCGCCCTCCCTTATGACATTCCGCAAGAGACTAAAGACGTGGTTGTTTGAGAAGGCGTTTGAGTAAGTGCTGCAACAATTGGCAATGACGATTGGAACGGAACATGGATAACGAGATTTGGGTTGTGATTCAACGATGAGACGTCGCGAATGACTTAGTGTAATTGTATTATTGATAGTGATGTTGTTTAATGTTGTTTTTGATATTGCTTATGTTGTAAATTGTACCTGATTTTACATGTTGTACACCGCCGTGAGTCGCCCCAGGGCTGAGAATGGCGGTCTACAAGCGCAGTAAATAAATAAATAAATAAATAAATATAGTCCGAAAAAACCCACAAGAACTTAACCTTACTGGGATCTGCACACATTATTCGCCGATACATCACAGTATACATCACACACTTGGGAAGTGTCCGACGTGTGATCCAATACAACAGCCAGCAGAGTATCTGCTGTGGGCTCATCTTGTTGTATTTCTAATAGTAGTAATAATAATAATAATAATAATAATAATAATAATAATAATAAACAAGGATGTAAAGATCGAACTTCAAAGACTCTGGCACAAGCCAGTAAAGGTGGTCCCAGTGCGGATCGGCACACTGGGTGCAGTGCCTGAAGACCTTGGCCTGTACTTAAACACAATCGGCACTGACAAAATTACCACCTGTCAACTGAAAAAGGCCACCCTATTGGGATCTGCAAGCATTATACACCAATACATCACACGGTCCCAGACACTTGGGAAGTGTCCGACGTGTGATCCAATACAACAGCCAGCAGAGAGATCTTGTCTGCTATGGACTCATCTTGTTGTGTTTCCAATAAATTATAATAATAATGAATGTATTGATTTGTATCCCGCTTTGATCTCTGTGACTGAGATACCCAGCTTCTTCCCATCCCAACAGTAAGAAAAATCGTGATGCATTTGGGATTGTAAAGCCTTGAGAGGTATGGGGCTCAGGAAGGTCCGGGGAAGGCGAAGGGGCAGCAAATAGGGTGGAAATTTTGGAAATCGGGGAAAGGTGGGAGGGGGGAATCAGTCCGCAGTACCTTCCAGCAAGAGCAATCGGAAATTCGGGTCGCATTCTGCAGGAGGGGAAGGAGAGAACCAATGAGCCGAGGTTGGAGTTTGGAGAGCAGGGAAGTTGGCAGCAAGAGAGAAGCATTTCAAAATTTGACGCGCGGACCCCTCAATCCACTCAATTTCCCTCCCCGATCCCTGCTGCTTTGGAAATAGAGGAGGGGGCTACAGGTCTTGGGATATGTTGTTAAAGACTGGAGGGTCTACAGGTGCTTCTACAACCAGGCTCGAGCCAACTTGGGCCCTCCAGGTGTTTTGGACTTCAACTCCCACAATTCCTAACAGCCTACCGGCTGTTAGGAATTGTGGGAGTTGAAGTCCAAAACACCTGGAGGGCCCAAGTTGGCCAATGCCTGGCCTAGACCCTTGGTTTGGTTTTTGGGGTGAATATATGTTTCTACAGAGGAGCATTCACCCACCTTCCATGGGGCTGTTGGCGTCCATTCGGTTGGCAAACACAATGTCAACGTATTCCAGCTGAAGCCGCTGCAAGGAGCCTTTCAGTCCTTGAAAACAATGCATAGCAAAGAGAGTGGGTGAAAGGCATGCTATTTCCAAATGCCCTCCTCTACATGACTTCAAAACCTCCTGCCTATCTTCTTCCCAAACCCAAAACGTGCCACACTCTTTCCATATACAATTCCTATTTCTGCACTGTTTCCTCACCTGAGTTTTTATACCAACTGGGAATGGCAATGCCCACCATCCTCAGTTGGGGAGGGAAGCTTTACAATGCATCCCAAAATCTCAACTGTGTGGACCTTCCTTATAATTTACTATAGTTATGTTTGTGGCACAGACACCGAGAACTGGGAAGCCCTGGCCCTTGAGTGTTCTTACTGGAGGTCAGCTGTGACCAGCAGTGCTGCAGAATTAGAAAAGGCACGAATGGAGGGTGAAAGGGAGAAATGTGCTATTGTTGCAACCCAGAGCAGGAAACTAGACCCTCAGACAACAATTCATCACACTTGGCTTCAGGAAAACAATCCTTTTTTATTGATGAAAGATGAATACAAAATAGAGAAAAAAATACAAAAGTAAAAAACCACCATAAAAATCAGCAACAGGAAATGTCCATGAACAAGACCATGAAACCCACAGCAAACTGCTGAATCTTGGAACCTGTTAGCAAATCCACTAACCGTACTTGAGGCAACTAGAAAATCTCCAAGGAACAAAGCCACAGGAATCCGGAGATCTGCAAACGCTGGCACATGAAACTGGAACGATACCTGGTCTGAAGCTGTATTCACAGCAGTCATATTTAAGGCCAAGAAATCTATTGCAAGACACGCCTGAAGATTTTGTTCGGATTCCTTTCAATCTGGCTGACCTGCGTAAACATTGAGCTTCTCCCCGACTCTGCCAAATCAGCCCCCGCCTATCCTCATTAGGCAGACCAGGTGCCTGATTCTCTGGAGAGCTAAAACTGGGAGGAAAAGGGAGTGAACTGTCCACGCTTGGCTCGGAATGTAAGTTCTCAGGGGAATCTTGACTTTCACTTTGCAAGGCTGTGGGATTTTCACTACTCAAACCATCCTCATCTAAACTGACCTCAGAATTCACATGGGCATCAGGAAACACAATCAGAGAGTCAGGTTCAAGTTCACACAGAGGCTGAACCCCAACAACTATGAGGAAGGTGGATAAAGCCAACCCTGACCGGGACCTCCTTCCACCTGGAAACTGATGTCCTCACTGTGGGAGAACATGCGGGTCAAGAATAGGGCTCCACAGCCACCTACAGACGCACTGCCAAGACTTGGAGGACCATCTTCCTCGGACTACGAGGGATCACCTAAGAAGAGTAATAGACACCAAGAACTGGGACGCCCTGGCCCTTAAGTGTTCTTACTGGAGGTCAGCTGTGACCAGCAATGTTGCAGAATTTGAAGAGCCACGAATGGAGGGAGAAAGAGAAAAATGTGCCACGAGTAAGGTGCATCAAGCAACCCTGAATGAGACCGCCTTCCACCTGGAAACCGATATCCTCACTGCGGGAGAACATGCGGGTCAAGAATAGGGCTCGACAGCCACTACAGACCCACTGCCAAGACTTGGAGGACCATCTTCCTCGGGCTATGGGGGATCACTTAAGAAGAGTAATAGACACCGAGAACTGGGAAGCCCTGGCCCTCAAGCATTCTTACTGGAGGTCAGCCGTGACCAGCAGTGCTGCAGAATTCCAAGAGGCACGAATGGAGGGCGAAAGAGAGAAACGTGCCATGAGGAAGGCACATCAAGCCAACTCTGACCAGGACCTCCTTCCACCTGGAAACTGATGCAGACACTGAGAACTGGGAAGCCCTGGCCCTTGAACGTTCGTACTGGAGGTCAGCTGTGACCAGTAATGCTGCAGAATTCCAAGAGGCAGGAATGGAGGGCCATGAGGAAGGCACATCAAGCCAACCCTGACCGGAACCTCCTTCCACCTGGAAACTGATGCAGACACTGAGAACTGGCAAGCCCTGGCCCTTGAAAGTTCGTACTGGAGGTCAGCTGTGACCAGTAATGCTGCAGAATTCCAAGAGGCAGGAATGGAGGGCCATGAGCAAGGTGCATCAAGCCAACCTTGACTGGGACCTCCTTCCACCTGGAAACCGATGTCCTCACTGTGGGAGAACATGTGGATCAAGACTAGGGCTCCACAGCTACGTACAGACCCACCACCAAGACACTACACTTGGAACACCATCTTGCTACGAGGGATTGTCTAAGAAGAGTAATGTGTTTGTATATAATCCTGTTGCTTACTTATTGTATATATGTTATGGTATGCAGCTTTCTTTCATTTGCTCTATGTTTTTTCTGAGAAGTTGTGGGAGGGGCTGCAGACCAGAACTGAGGTGAGCACAGAGCTCAGACTCCGTTAGGCTCTGAGACTGCTCAGAACTCAGACTCCATTTTAGATTCTTCTTAGACTTTGAATCGGCTCAGACCAACAAATGCCTGCTGTTGTTGTAAGAAATATGCCTTGGACCATCATCCTTGGGCTACAAGGGATCATCTAAGTAAATAAGCCCCCCCCCCCCAATATAATCAATCTACCCCCTGTGTTTGCAACCCATCCACTCCTTTGTTCCCTTCTTCCAACTCCCTCCCAACATTGACCATCATTGTCCAGTCTCAAAAGCCTTACCTTCGATAATATGTTTCCGTGACAAACCCCTTTCTGTCTCGGCCCTTGGAAGAAAATGAGAAGATTTTGTTAAAACATAAGTATTAAGAACCTGGGTACATTTCCTCCATGTCTGTTCTAGAGTGACAGCTGTCATGACCATGTCACAGGTATGACGGGAATTGGAGCATTTCCTGTGGTCCCTGTGGGCATAAAAGTGAATGGCAGACATGTGTGCGTCTTGATCCTTTGCCATCTTGCCATATGCATGCCTTGCTATGGTCACCTTGCTATGGTTGTGAGTATATCTCTGTACATACTGATAGTAAATAGTTGTACATATAGCAACGACTGAAGAATAAAACCTCCAAAGGAATTTGGAGGAAAACCAGAGTGTGCTTATTAAATTGGTGAGCTAAAAAAAACAAGGTCAGGAGCTGTACTATAAATCTCTGCTAACTGCTGATCAGCACTCTGCAGTGTTTTGGTTCAGAGTTAACTGCTTGTCTTGAGACAGCTTAAGGAGGAATTCATGTACCTACTCAGTGAGTGGTTTGTTTATTTGCTCCCAACAGAGAAGACAGAAGAACTTCCAAAACTACAACTTCCCAGGATTCCAAGCATTGAACCATGGCAGTCAAAGTGATATCAAACTGCATTAACTGAACAACGTAGACACAAACCCACACAAATGTTCCTCCTGGTTACCCTCTTTTCCCAGTGTCCCCTCCCAGGCTCAATGCCTCCAAAAAGAGTTGACTACTTACTGGCCTCCCCAGTAAATCTTTGTGGTGACGACATAGCTTGAACGCCTGAGGAGAAGAGAAAGGAGGGGAAAATTAGTAAAGCCTTAAGAATTCAATACAGCCAGCCCTCCGCTTCCATGTAGGTTAGGGGTGCAGAATCCACATGAAAGTGGGAAAAACACAAATGATAAAACATTGCTATTTTTCAAAAGCTTACTAGGAAGGAATCTCTAAGTCCTCAATCAGGCACGGGCCAACTTTCTAACTTGGGAGCCACATACTAGCACTCCCTGCTATGAGGACTGGCTGTCCCATTGATGGAAGGGAGGAGGAAATAAAGAGAGAAGGAAGGAAAATATGGAAGGAGAAAGAGGGAGAAAGGGAAGGAGGGAGGAAAGAGGGAAGGATGGAAGGAGAAAGGGAGGGGAGGGGGTAAGGAGGAAGGAAAGAGAGAAAGAAGGAAAGACAAAAGGGAAGGAAGGAAAGATGAAAGGGAAAGAGGAAGGATAAAGGAAAGAGAAGGAAGGAAAGACAAAAGGGAGGGAAGGATGGAAGGAAGGGAAAGATGGAAGGAGAGAGAGGGAAGGAGGGATGAAAGAGGGAAGGAAAGAAAAAAGGGAAGAAGGAAGGAGAAAGAAGGGAGGAAGAGAAGGAAGGAAGGAAGGAAGGGAAAGATAAAGGAAAGAGGGAAGGAAAGACAAAAGCAAAGGAAGGAAGGATGAAAGGGAAAGAGGAAGGAAAAAGTAACGGAAGGAAGAAAGGGAGGAAGAGAAGGAAGGAAAGACAAAAGGGAGGGAAGGATGGAAGGAAGGGAAAGATGGAAGGAGAGAGAGGGAAGGAGGGATGAAAGAGGGAAGGAAAGAAAAAAGGGAAGGAAGGATGAAAGGGAAGAAGGGAGGAGAAAGAAGGGAGGAAGAGAAGGAAGGAAGGAAGGAAGGAAGGAAGGAAGGAAGGAAGGAAGGGAAAGATAAAGGAAAGAGGGAAGGAAAGACAAAAGCAAAGGAAGGAAGGATGAAAGAGAAAGAGGAAGGAAAAAGAAAGGGAGGAAGAGAAGGAAGGAAAGACAAAAGGGAGCAAAGGATGGAAGGAAGGAAAGGAAGAAGAGAGAGAAGGAAGGAAGGAAGGAAGGAGAGTGAGGGAAGGAGGGAGAAAAGAGCAAAGGAAAGACAAAAGGGAAGGAAGGTTGAAATGGAAGTTGGAAGGAAAAAGAAGGGAGGAAGAGAAGGGAGGAAGAGAAGGAAGGAAGGAGGAAAGGGTGGAAGGGAAGGAGAAGGGTGGGAAAGAGGAAGGAATGAGAGAAGGAAGGAAGGATAGGATGGTGAGAGAGAGGAGAGCCTGAGAAAAGAGCCCAAGGGGCCACATCCGGCCCCCGGCCCTGGGTTTGCCCATACCTGTCCTAGAGTAACCCTCTCTAGCAATTTCTATAAGATTCCTAGATATCAAATTTATATATATATATATATATATATATATATATATATATATATATATATTATTCCATACTACTACTACTACTACTACTACTAATATTAATAATATCCATAAGAGTTAAGACTTTATATTTAAAGGTATGTAAGAAAAGAAGATTGAGGTCTGCATCTTCCAACTGGGAGGGACCCCTCCTGATATGCTGGACTACAACTCCCATCACTCCAATGACCATTCTGGCTGAGGATGATGGGAGTTGTACTCCAACATATTTAAAAGGTTGAGAAAAGTTGATTTAGATACCAAAGAAATCACAAAAAAAGTGAAAATACATTTGTGTGTGTTATTAAGGGTCGTTACCTCCATCCTTTGCTCTTCAAGATGTTCCCCAAGGTTTTTTCTGCTCTGATAAACAATGAAAGAGAGAAAATGTTTTAATAATGAGTTGACTTCGGGTGCATCTGCACAGTGGAATGAATACAGTTTGATACCACTTTAACTGCTATGGCTCAATATTATGGGAATCGTAGTTTTTCAAGGTCGGGAAAATAGTGCTGGTTCCTTACCAAACAACATGATTCCAATAGCATTGAGCCATATCAATGAAAGGAGTGTCAAACTACTTTAATTCTACATTGTAGATGCATTCTTTAAATGATTCATCAGTGAAATTGCTCCAATATATTATATCTGGTTACATCCCGTTTAGACTACTGCAACGCTCTCTACGTGGGGTTGCCTTTGAAGACAGCTCGGAAGCTCCAACTAGTCCAACGCTCGGCAGCCATGATTTTAACAGGAGCGGAGCGCAGGGAGCATACAACCCCCCCTGTTGCGCCAACTCCACTGGCTACCGATCTGCTACCGGGCTCAATTCAAAGTGCTGGCGTTGGCCTTTAAAGCCCTAAACGGTTCCGGCCCAAGCTACCTATCCGACTGCATCTCTGCCTATGAACCCACCAGGACTTTGAGATCTTCCGGGGAGACCCTGCTCTCGATCCCGCCTGCTTCTCAAGCTCGGCTGGCGGGGACGAGAGATAGGGCCTTCTCGGTGGTGGCTCCTCGGCTGTGGAACGCCCTTCCTACGGACATTAGACTAGCACCATCTCTAATGGTATTCCGCAAAAAAGTCAAGACCTGGCTGTTTGAGCAGGCGTTCGAATAATTAGTGCAATGATTGGTTAATGAACACTGGAATGGAACAATGGATGACGAATCTGGATCATGTTTTTGATGACGAGACGACAGTGAATGGGTATTGTAGTAACTGTTTATTAATTGTGTAATGTGTTAGGTTGTTAACTGTTTCTATACTGTAGCACTGAATTTTTGCTGTTTGTATTTGTTGTGAACCGCTGTGAGTCGCCTTCGGGCTGAGAACAGCGGTATATAAGTAAGGTAAATAAATAAATAAATAATATCACTTATTATATTATATTATATTATATTATATTATATTACTAGCCGTCCCCTGCCATGCGTTGCTGTGGCCCAGTCTGTGTATATGTGTTTTGTGTGTGTATATGTCTATATTTGTGTATAGGTGTATATATGTGTGTTTGTGTATATATATATGTGGTTTTGCACATGTGTTGTGTTTTTTTTGTTTCTTGGCTTTTTAAGTCTTTTCTGCTGTGTTGTCTGTGTTTTTATGAGTGATGGTCACTCATTGGCCTAATAGGTGTATTGTGTCCAAATTTGGCGTCAATTCGTCCAGTGGTTTTTGAGTTCTGTTAATCCCACAAACGAACATTACATTTTTATTTATATAGATACTAGCTGTACCCACCACACGTTGCTGTGGCCAACCTTCCCTCTTTCTCTCCTTCTTTCCCTCCTTCCTTCATTCCCTCTTTCCTTCCTTCCTTCCTTCCTTCCTTCCTTCCTTCCTTCTTTCCCATCTTTCCTTCTCTTCTTCCTTCTCTATCTCTTTCCTTCCTTCCCCTTTTTTCTTTTTCTTCTGCTGTCTCTCTTTCCTTCTTTCCTTCCCTCCCTCTTTCTCTACATCTTTCCCCCTTCCTTCACTCCCTCTTTCCTTCCTTCTTTCCCTTTTTCTTCTCTCCTTCCTTCCTTCTCTAACTTTCCTTTTTTTCCCCTTTTTCTTTCCCTCCCTCTTTCTCTCCTTTCTTCCTTCTCTACCTCTTTCCTTCCTTCCTTCTCCCTTTCCTTCTTTTTTCCCCTCCCTTTCTTTTCTTTTCTTTTCTTTTCTTTTCTTTCTTTCTTTCTTTTCTCCCCTTCCCTCCATCTTTCTTCCCTTTTTTCTGTATTGTCATTGTGCTGTCGCACGCTGGGCCTGTGCATAAGACTGTCGACAGGACATAAATTCTGTGTGCCCAACGGGTCGCCGGGGCTGCCTCAGATTAAAGGCCCTTGGATTTCCTTAAAACAGAGTCTTTAGAGGTTCAACAATGTTCTTTATTAAGAAAAACAAACAGGTACTTTAAGGCTTTCTTAACAGTCTATAGGCTCTTTCAATCTTGTCCACAGGGAACAGGCACTATCTTCATGACTGGTATTTTAACTAATGGGGAAATCCTTAACTTCTAATCTGGGCAGTCTGTCTTTGCCTCTGTTGGCGTGGAGCCCCTACACCCGGTACCAACTGCGTCTGGCTTCCGCGAGTGACCCTTACCAAGCAGAGCTTTGTAGACTTCCAGGGAAAAAGGAGTTCAGGCTTCAGTGATGGCTGACTGAAGTCCCTCAGCAAAGGAGTTGTAAGGCTGTATGATCCTTGGCTAAGCTGTAGAAGACGAAACTTTCTACAGGAGCTCTTGGTATTATGTCCTGCATGAAAGGCTTCTCTGTGTGGACTGAACCCAAAAAGGCTCCTATTCCCTCCAAAAACCCAAAAAGGGGGCGTGACCAGGGAACCTAACTATAATTGAGAGGTGGCTTGCCCTATGATTGCAGCCAAAAGAAGCCACCTATCTGCAGAGTCCCTGAAACTTAGGACTGCAACAAACATACAATGCAAAGCAAACAAAATCAGAGCTCCTGGTACAGTTGTACCTGCACAGTCATTTAGCTTTTCATCATTTTGGGTGCTTTTAGAGTCCCTTCTGCTGTGTTTTTCAGTGTTTCAGATATTATATTATGTCTATCAGCTGGTCGGCACAAATGAGAAAAAAATATACCCCAACATGATTGGAGTAACAGGTTTCAATGAACGCCCGAAGATAGCCAATGGCTTTTTGCCTTGGGTTTGCTTTGGCGGTGAGCGATCAAGGCCACCGACAATGTTCGGTTGCAATCAGCATCACAACGTCGTCGCATTTTTGAACCCGCTCTACCACAACGGGTCGGCCTTGCTCTTGTTTGCTTTTACTGTCAAGTTCACTTCTGCATTTCTTCCAGTTTCCTAAGACACTGATTAAAAAGCCCTGAAGGGAAACACCGATATAGAATCGCTGAAGTCAGATGCATCTGCGAGTGCATCCACACGGCAGATTTAATGCAGTTGGACACCACTTCAAGATGTGGAATGATGAGAGTTCTAGCTCAGGCATGGGCAAACTTAGTCCGTCCAGGTGTTTTGGACTTCAACTCCCACAATTCCTAACAGCCGGTAGGCTGTTAGGAATTGTGGGAGTTGAAGTCCAAAACACCTGGACGGACTAAGTTTGCCCATGGCTGCTTTAGCTGGTACTCTTTGGGTGAGAAGGTTGAAGACTTTGTCAGGTGACAACTCCATTCCACAGCATGGTGGTTCAAGTGGTATCAAACTGTGTTAATTCTACAGTGTAGAAACACTCCCATTGATGCTGGCTTCTGCCACTTCTCCTCAATCAAGTCCTGGCTTCTCTGCATCATCTGTTTGTCCGTCCGAAAGCTCTCCATCACCTCTCCTGACCCTCGCGACAGATTGCCTCTCCGTTCCTTGCCCGGTCCAGAGCCTCCCTCCTTCCTTTAGAGCCAGCTCACCCTCAAATGTAGCCTGACAGAATCATGTCATGGATTTTCCATTCCTGCCTCCCAAAATGGCCTGAGACAGCAGTTTTTTCGTGATAGTATCTGGCAGGCAGAAGTAAAACGAAGCACATGGGTGAGAAGGAAGAAGCAAGACGAGGGATGCATCTACACTTGCTCACAGGTACTGTTTTCACACATGTGTCACCCACCCTATATCTCTGCATTTCTCTTTTGATCATTCTGCATTACTTAGTGATCCAAGAGCCCTGTCTATCTTTGTGACCCCCATCTCCCCCTATGAACCGGGAGGGGGGTAAGGAGGAAGGAAAGAGAGAAAGAAGGAAGGACAAAAGGGAAGGAAGAAAAGGTGAAAGGGAAGGAGGAAGGATAAAGGAAAGAGAAGGAAGGAAAGACAAAAGGGAGGGAAGGATGGAAGGAAGGGAAGGAGGAAGAAAAGAGAGAAGGATGGACGGAATGAAGGAAGGGAAGGATGGAAGGAGAGAGAGGGAAGGAGGGAGGAAAGAGGGAAGGAAGGATGAAAGGGAAGGAGGAAGGATAAAGGAAAGAGAAGGAAGGAAAGAAAAAAAGGGAAGGAAGAAAAGATGAATGGGAAGGAGGAAGGATAAAGGAAAGAGAAGGAAGGAAAGACAAAAGGGAGGGAAGGATGGAAGGAAGGGAAGGAGGAAGAAAAGAGAGAAGGATGGATGGACGGAATGAAGGAAGGGAAGGATGGAAGGAGAGAGAGGGAAGGAGGGAGGAAAGAGGGAAGGAAAGACAAAAGGGAAGGAAGGATGAAAGGGAAGGAGGAAGGAAAAAGTGAAGAAAGAGAGGAAGAGAGGGAAGGAAGGATAAAGGAAAGAGAAGGAAGGAAAGACAAAAGGGAGCAAAGAATGGAAGGATGGGAAGGGAAGGAAGAAAAGAGAGAAGGGAGGAGGGATGAAAGGATGGAAGGAGAGGGAGGGAGGAAAGAGCAAAGGAAAGACAAAAAGGAAGAAAGGAAGGAAGGTTGAAATGGAAATTGGAAGGAAAAAGAAGGGAGGAAGAGAAGGGAGGGAGGGAGGAAGGGAGGGAGGGAGGGAGGGAGGGAGGGAGGGAGGGAGGGAGGGAGGGAGGGAGGGAGGAAGGAAGGAAGGAAGGAAGGAAAGACCCGCCGGGGAGGCTCTCCTCTTGCAGCCACCACAAGCACAGCTGGTGAGGATGAAGGAGAGGGCCTTTGGAACGCCCTCCCCAGGGAAATTAGGCAAGCCCCAAAAAAGCCAATGGGATTTTGGCCTGCATCAGTAGGAGCATAGTGTTGAGATCTAGGGAAGTCATGCTCCCCATGCTCTATTCTGCCGTGGTTAGACCACATTTGGAATATTGTGTCCAATTCTGGGCACCACAATGACAGAATCCATGGCTGCCAATGACTTTGTAAGACCTGTGGATCTTGGAATCGCCAAAAGTCAAAGCAAGCCTGATGGCAAATAAGAGCAACAAAGCCACATTGAGTTGCAATATTGGACAAAAATGGCGATGGCGATCGTCGTCGTCATCATCATCACCACCACCATCAACATCACCACCACCACCACCACCATCATCATCATCTTTCCCCTGGCATGGATATACAATGTAGCTCTATGGGTTGAATTTCGGATTGGCACAGCGGGCTTATGCAACCCAAGGATACACAAGATATAGTCATGGGATCCCCCCCCCCCCCCCCGCTTTTAATGGAAAGTGACCGAGGATGAAATAGTTGGACTTACTTGCCAGAAGCGTAAACCTCAGCCGTGTCAAAGAGGTTGACCCCATTTTCATAAGCAATGGTGAGCACATTCTCCGCCATCTAGAAACGGAAAGAGAAAGGTAAACAATGAGTCCCTGGATGAGGAACAAAGAAGGGAGCAAGGGATTTGTGATCATGAGTGCTTACCTCGTCTGAAATCTGGGATCCGAAGGTCACCCATGTGCCTGCAGGGGGGAGAAATGGGGATATTTGAGAATGACATATCCAAAGGAGATTCTGAAAACCTTCCATTGTGTCCCAAGAAACTGGGGGATTCTGGGAGTTGTTGCCCTCAAAAGGGGGGAGGTTACTGTAAGACAGGCATGGGCAAACTTGGGCCCTCCAGATGTTTTGGACTCCAACTTCCACAATTCCTAACAGCCGGTAGGCTGTTAGGAATTGTGGAAGTTGGAGTCCAAAACATCTGGAGGGCCCAAGTTTGCCCATGCCTCTTCCAAGCTCTACAATCCTAGTGTTTCTCCTCCCAAGAACTTACCAAGCCCAAGACAGGAAACACGAAGTCCAGATTTGCCCAGGTTCCTACAGAAAGGAGAGAGGAAAACAAATGGTTAAAGATGGAGTATTTTTTGATTACATAATGCTCTGGCAGATGGAACACTAGGCCAAAGATCTATCTAGTCAATGACATATAAATGATGTGAATACCAAGATCCTGTCTTAGTCCAATATCAGATCTGGTCCAAAATCAGACCAAGGGCCTATCTAGTCCAGCAAACATGAATGAAAATTAGAAGGAAATGAAGACTCAGAGCTGGTCTTAGTCCAATGTAAGATCTAGTCCATGCTCAGACCAAGGATTTGTCTAGTCTAAACTCAGACCAAGGGCATATCTAATCTAAGGTCAGACCAAGGATCTATCTAAGCTTAGACCAAGGACCCATCTAGTCTAAACTCAGACCAAAGACTCATGCCAAGGACCTATTTAATCTAAGCTTAGACCAAGGACATATCTAGTCTAAGCTCAGACCGAGGACATATCTAGCCTAAGCTCAGACCAAGGGTCTATCTAGCTTAAGCTCAGACCAAGGGCATATCTAGTCTAAGCTCAGATCAAGGATCTATCTACTAAGCTTAGACCTATCTAGTCTAAGCCCATCTAGTCTAAGCTAAGACCAAATACTCACGCCAAGGACCTATTTAGTCTAAGCTCAGACCAAGGGCCTATCTAGTCTAAGGTCACACCAAGGGCCTATCTAGCCTACACTCAGACCAAGGGTCTATCTGGTCCAAGCTCAGACCAAGGGCATATCTAGCCTAAGCTCAGACCGAGGGCCTATCTAGCCTAAGCTCAGACCAAGGGTCTATCTGGTCCAAGTTCAGACCAAGGGCAAATCTAGTCTAAGGTCGGACCAAGGACTTATCTAGTCTAAGCTCAGGCCAAGGACCTATCTAGACCAAGCTCACACCAAGACCTATCAAGTCCAAGCTCAGACTTTGGGCCTATCTAGTCTAAGCTCAGACCATGAACCTATCTGATCTAAGCTCAGATCAAGGACTTATCTAAATGAAGCTCACACCAATGACCTATGTAGTCCAAGCTCAGACCAAGGGCATATCTAGTCCAACATCAAATCAAAGACCTATCTAGTCCATAAATGAAAAATAAAAAGATGTGAAGACCAAGTACCTGTCATAGCCCAATACCAGATCTAGACCAACAACAGATCAAGGCCCTTGATCCAACAACAAACTACGGTCCTATCAAGTTCAACATCCGGCCAAAGACGTATCAAGTCCACCATCAGACCAAGGACCAATCTAGTCCAGCACTCCTTTCATTTAGGCAAGCCAGAACTACATCCAGGGGTCATGGATTCCATAGATCCGCTACACCATGTTATGAGAAACTCCTTTTTGTTTTGTCTCTCCAGAGCATTGCAGAACCCATCTTTCATGGGTGAGTACCAGGATTATGAGAAAGTTGGAAACTTTGGGAGTGAAGGTCATCCTGTGGCCTTCCAGATGTCCAATTACAATGTCCAGCATCTCCACCCAGGAGAGCCAATAGCAAGGAGTGATGGGAGCTGCAGTTGAGTGACATCTGAAGGTCAACAAAACTCCTTTAGAAAGACAAGTGAGAGCCAGAACAATGGAGCTGGGAAGGAGAAATTAAGTGCAGCCACATTATTCTTTACATCAGCTGCTCTCCGATGCGCAACGGAAAACACATTCAGGGGGAACTAATTCATTTTAACGGGTTCAATATGCCTTCTATGCGCGCCTCGCAGTTGAGTGAGTCAAGCGGCAGTCGGAACTGGGACTTTGGGTGCCACGTTCAGAGAGAGAGGGAGTGGTGCCCCCAGAGATGCCCTCCGCACCCCGCTACTCTGCCCCCCATGTTCATTAGCGCTGCCATGTGCCTCTTGCAGCTTCATTAGTGAGCGGAGCCACCGCTGTGAGCAAGAAGGCAGATAAAAATAGATGGGAAGCCAAGCTTGGGGCTTGGAAACGGGGTCACCGCTGCGCCGGCTCAGAGGTTCTGGGGGAGATGAAGTGGGAAGCAGTGGGACAGCATGGGACGGTGCTTCGGAGAACAACCTTCAGGCTGCGAAAGGGAGACAGCGGGTTTCGGTGCATTGGCAGATTCCAGTTGCCACTTCAGATGTTTCTGGGGAAAAGCAGAGAATAGCTTTGTGCAAAGATGGGCCAACTTCAGCCCTCCTAACAGCTGGTAGGAGTTGAAGTCCAAAACACCTGGAGGGCCAAAGTTGGCCCATACCTGCCTTCATGAGTCCAAACAGCTTTAGTTTCATCTTTTTGCATGTCCAAAGTTGGGGAACATAGCCTTTGTTACCCTGTTTCTATGAGTCTACATTGGTATTATTATTATTATTGACACAAAAAAACAGTATGTCACAGCAAACGAGATCTCTATGCTGGATTTTGTATCACAAAAACACAAGTCGAACACTTCCCAAGCGTCTAGGACTGTGTGATGTATTTTCGAATGATGCGCACAGATCCTTTTGCAGTTGACAGGTCGTGATTTTGAACATGGCCAGACAGCCCAAAAAACCTACAACAGCCCAAAGTATGTATGATTTCCTCTCTTTTTTTGAAGGCAAAATGAACAGAGGTTTATCATTTCTGTCCAGAAAGAATGTCAGTACAAAGTCTGCGCTCGAAAGAAACAATACAAAGAACCTTATCCACTTTGTATGTATTCCTGTTGGAGAAATAACCCTGCATTTCCTTCTTTCCCCATCACATCTCCACAGCCAAACAAACAGAAGAACGGCCTGCTTCAGAGGAGCGTGCTTCCTCCATCCATGTTCAACATCTACACAAATGACCAGCCACTGCCAGAAGGGACAGAGAGCTTCATCTATGCTGATGATCGTGCCATTGTGGTGGAGGCTCCTTCTTTGGAAGCTTTTAAACAGAGGCTGGATGGCCATCTGTCAGGGGTGATTTGAATGCAATATTCCTGCTTCTTGGCAGAATGGGGTTGGACTGGATGGCCCATGAGGTCTCTTCCAACTCTTTGATTCTATGATTCTATAATTACCGCTCAATCAGGGAGCTTTGAGATGGTAGAACAGAAGCTCTCCGAAGCTCTAGGTGCTCTTACTGCGTATTACAGGGAAAACCAGCTGATCCCCAACCCATCTAAAACACAGACATGTGCCTTTCATCTCAAGAACAGAGAAGCATCCCGAGCTCTGAAGATCACCTGGGAAGGAATCCCACTGGAGCATTGCAGCGCACCCAAATACCTGGGAGTCACTCTGGACCGTGCTCTTACCTACAAGAAGCACTGCCTGAACATCAAGCAAAAAGTGGGTGCTAGAAACAATATCATACGAAAGCTGACTGGCACAACCTGGGGATCACAACCAGATACAGTGAAGACATCTGCGCTTGCGCTGTGCTACTCTGCTGCTGAGTATGCATGCCCAGTGTGGGACACATCTCACTACACTAAAACAGTGGATGTGGCTCTTAATGAGACATGCTGCATTATCACGGGGTGTCTGCGCCCTACACCACTGGAGAAATTACACTACTTAGCTGGTATTGCACCACCTGACATCCGCCGGGAAGTAGCAGCCAATAGTGAAAGGACCAAGGCAGAGACATCTCCAGCTCATCCCCTGTTTGGCTATCAGCCAGCACGCCAACGACTTAAATCTAGAAATAGTTTTCTAAGATCTACAGAGACACTCGCTGGAACACCTCAGCAAGCGAGAGTCCAAAAGTGGCAGGCTCAAACCCAGAACCTCAACCAATGGCTGATACCCAATGAGAGACTCCCCCCTGGGCACACAGAAGACTGGGCGACTTGGAAGGCGCTGAACAGACTGCACTCTGACACCACGAGATGCAGAGCCAACCTCAAGAAATGGGGCCACAAAGTGGAATCCTCGACATGCGAGTGTGGAGAGGAGCAAACCAGTGACCACCTGCTGCAATGCAACCTGAGCCCTGCTACATGCACAATGGAGGACCTTCTTGCGGCAACACCAGAAGCACTCCAAGTGGCCAGATACTCCTCAAAGGACATTTAATCAACTACCAAACGCACAAATGTTGTATTTTGTCTGTTTGCTTTGTTCTGTTAGAAATGTAATATATTTGACTGGTTGACACAACAAATAAATAAAAGCCAAACAAAAGTTGGCATTTCCTTCGTTTCTTTGATTCCAAATGATTTGAAAGCAGAGCACCAGGGTCAAACCAAACAAAGGAAAGAAAGGGTCTGAGAGCAAGCCATGATAGCGATGCCAACTCCATCGTTCCTCGCCCTCCCCATATCGGGGGAATAAGTATCGCTGTCCCCCAAACGCCAGCTGCTGCAGTGATACGGATCATGCCTTGGCCTCATAATTAAACCATAAGGGATATGATGAGGAAAACAGATGGCAAAGGGAGAGAGGGGACAGAAACGCAATCCTGCCTTGCGCCAACGGACCAGAACCAAGACCTAAGGAAGTTAACTTTGCCGAAACTCTCCACTCACTCGATTTACGTAAAAATCGATCACTCCCAGTCTGTATACATCCCAACTGGGCTTCTTGGAAGGACCACAGAGCATGCCTTAGGAGAAGAAAGATGCTTTGTGTCTCAATCGCACCTCAAATGGAAAATGATACTGTAAAGCAGGCCTGGGCAAATTTGGGACCTCTGGGTGCTTTGGACTCCAACTCCCATCATTCCTAACAGCCTCAGGCCCCTTCCTTTCCCCCCCTCAGCCGCTTAAGCGGCTGAGGGGGGAAAGGAAGGGGCCTGAGGCTGTTAGGAATGGTGGGAGTTGGAGTCCAAAACACCCAGAGGGCCCAAGTTTGCAAACCCCTTGTTGATATCCTACTTTCCTCCCCAAAAGAAGACTCAAAGTGGTTCAAAGGTAACTCATGTAAACCAGCCCAACTCCATACAAGAGCTGGACCAGTGTTGGATGACCTTCTATTGCAGTGCTTCTCAACCTGGGGGTCGGGACCCCTGTGGGGGTCGCAAGGGCGTTTCAGAGGGGTCACCAAAGACCATCAGAAAACATAGTATTTTCTGTTGGTCATGGGGGTTCTGTGTGGAAAGTTTGGTCCAATTCTATTGGTGGGGTTCAGAATGCTATTTCATTGTGGGTGAACTAGAAATCCCAACAACTACAACTCCCAAATGGCAACGCCTATTTTCTCCAAACTCTACCAGTGATCACATTTGGGCATATTGAGTATTTGTGCCAAGTTTGATTCAGATCCATCATTGCTCGAGTCCACAATGTTCTCTGGATGTAGGTGAACTACAACTCCAAAAACCCAAGGTCAATGTCCACCAGACCTTTCCAGTATTTTCTCTTGGTCATGGGAATTCTGTGTGCCAAGTTTGATTCAATTCCATCATTGGTGGAGTTCAGAAGGCTCTTTGATTGTAAGTGAACTATAAATCCCAGCAACTCCAGCATTACCAAATGACAAAATCAATCACCCTAACCCCACCAGTATTCAAATTGGGCGTATCGGATATTTGTGCCAAATGTGCTCCAGTGAATGAAAATACATCCTGCATATCAGATATTTACATTACGATTCATAACAGTAGCAAAATGACACTAATGAAGTAGCAATGAAAATAACGTTATGGTTGGGGGTCACCACAACATGAGGACCTATACTAAGGGGTCGCGGCATTAGGAAGGTTGAGAATCACTGTTCTATTGAGATCACATCTCCTGGCTTCTCCTAGCTACCAGGGCTATTGGCCAAAATGGGTGGGGATCATGGGTGGTTTAATCCTAAAGAGTAAACCTTCCTCTCCAATTTTCTTTGCTGGAGATAATTAAAGCCTCCCTGAAAACATATCAGCATTTGGAGCCAACAGATGAATTACTTTTACTTTCCACGAAGGTGGGATGAGTAATTTTGGTGGGTCGAGGCACTTCATTACTGGCTCCTGGACCTTCTGGAGGATACGTGGACTCCCAAGAATGGGAAAATGAGGGAGAGAGGGGGAAAGAAAAGGAAGAAAGGAAGGAAGGAAGGAAGGAAGGAAGGAAGGAAGGAAGGACGAGGGAGGAAGGGAGGGAGGGGGAAGGAAAGAAAGAGGGACAGAGGGGAGGAAGGAAGGAAGAAAGGAAGGAAGGAAGGAAGGAAGGAAAGAGGGAGGGAAGGGAAAAGAAAAAAGAAAGAGGAAAGAAAAAAGGAGAGTTAAGAAAGAAAGAATGAATGAAAGAAAGAAAAAGAAGGAAGGGAGGGAGGAAGGGGAGGAGGAGGAGGAAGGGAGGGAAGGAGGGAGAGAGGGAAGGGAAAATAGAAAGAAAGAAAGAAAGAAAGAAAGAAAGAAAGGAAGGAAGGAGGAGGAGGAAGGGAGGGAGGGAAGGAGGGAAGGGAAAATAGAAAGAAAGAAAGAAAGAAAGAAAGAAAGAAAGGAAGGAAGGAAGGAAGGAAGAACGAGGGAGGAAGGGAGGGAGGGGGAAGGAAAGAAAGAGGGACAGAGGGAAGGAAGGAAGGAAAAAAGGAAGGAAGGAAGGAAGGAAGGAAGGAAGGAAGGAAGGAAGGAAAGAGGTAGGGAAGGGAAAAGAAAAAAGAAAGAGGAAAGAAAAAAGGAGAGTTAAGAAAGAAAGAATGAAAGAAAGAAAAGGAAAGAAGGAAGGGAGGAGGAGGAGGAGGAAGGGAGGGAAGGAGGGAGAGGGAAGGGAAAATAAAAAGAAAGAAAGAAAGGCTGGGATGGAAGGGAGGGAGGAAAAAAATAGGGAATGAAGACAAAGAAAAAAAGAGAATGAGGAAAGAAAGAAAAAGAAAGAAAAAAAGAGGAGAAAGGAGGGAGGGAAGAGAAGGGAAAATAAAAAGAAAGAAAAGAAATAAATAAATGAAGGCTGGGAGGGGAGGGGAAAAGATAGGGAATGAAGAAAGAGGAAAGAAAAAAGAAAGCGAAGAAAGAAAGAAAAGGAAGGAAGGAAGGAAGGAAGGAAGGAAGAGGGAGGGAAGGGAAAATAAAAAGAAAGAAATGAAAGAGAGAGGGGAGGGAGGAGGAAGGGAAAATAAAAAGAAAGAAAAGAAAAAGATAAAGGCTGGGAGGGGAGGGGGAAAGATAGGGAATGAAGAAAGAGGAAAGAAAAAAGAGAGTGAAGAAAGAAAGAAAGAAAGAAAGAAAGAAAGGGAAGGAAGGAAGGAAGATGGAGGGAAGGGAAAAGAAAAAGAAAGAAAAAAGAAAAGAAAAAGAAAGAAAGAAAGAAAGAAAGGAAGGAAGGAAGGCAGGCTTGGAGGGAAGGGAGGGAGGAAAAAGGGAATGAAGAAAAAGGAAAGAAAAAAGAAAGACAGATAGAAAGAAAAAAAGAAAAAAGAGAAGAGGGACTGAGTAAGGAAGGAGAAAAGGGTGGGAGGGAAGGAAGGAAGGGAAAAATAGAGAGTAAAAAAAGAAAAAAGAAAGGATGGAAGGGTTGGAGGGAAGGAAAGAAGGGAAAAGAAAGGGAGATAATGGGTAAGGGGGAAAATAAAGAAGGAAAGGGAGGGACAAAAGAAAGGGAAAAGAAAAAAAAGGAAAGGAAAGATATAAAGAAATAAAGTGTGGGAAGGAAGGAAGGAAGGAGGGAGGGAAGGAAGGGGAAAAAGAGAGGAAGGGAGGGGGATGGAGGGAGAAAGTTTGGAAGGAAATAAGACAGGGAAGGAAGGAAGGGGAAAGAAAAAGAAAGAAAGAGGAAGGGAGATTAAAAAGGAAAGAATGAGAGAAGGAAGGGTTGGAGGGAACGAAGGAAGGAAAGAAGGTAGAAAAAAGAAAAAAGGAAGGAAAGAAAGAAAGAGGGAGTGAGTAAGGAAAGAAAGAGTAAAGAAAGACAGATAGAAAGTAAGGGTGGGAGGGAAGGAAGGGAAACGAAAGAAGGAGTGAGTAAGGAAAGAAGGAAGAAAGGAAGGGAGAGAATGAAGGGGAAAGAAACAGGGTGGGAAGAAGGAAGAAATACAGAGGGGGGGGAGAAGATAGAGATAGAATGGAAGTTGTGACATGATATATTAACAAAATCTCTGACTAATTGCCAAGAGTCCCCCCCCCCCCCAAAAAAAAAGTGGGAGTGGGGAAGGCACAATACAGCAAATCTGGAAACGTAGAGGTTGCAAATACAGCAGAATTTAAGGCCCCAGGAACACACATGAAGTAAGGTAACTCAGCTTTTCTGAGGCTCCCACAGGGGAGTTGCTGTGACTGCTGAGAATTTAGTTATCTCCATCTTGCAATGAACCCAGAGTGGCGTAAACAGTGCTTCCTATCTCTCCCCTACTCTGTTTCCACAAGGACGACCTTGTCAGGTAGGTCACGTGAGGGAACAAAGGTCACTCATGGATCAGGTATGCTTAGAACCTTGATTTCCCAAATCCCAGTCCAATATTCTAAACACATTCTGGAAGTTCTTTCCAATAAGTCAAAGGTATGCAAAAAAAGACCAGAAAGGCACTTTGCACATGTCCAGAGGATGCTCAGTGACAATCCCTTTATGCTGGTGCTAATCAAGGCTTGCTCTAATGGTAGATAACCTGTCACCACACAGGTAAAGGTAAAGGTTTCCCCTGACATTAAGTCTAGTTGTGTCCAACTCTGGGGGTTGGTGCTCATCTCCATTTCTAAGCTGAAGAACCGGCGTTGTCCATAGACACCTCCAAGGTCATGTGGCCGGCATGACTGCATGAAGCACCGTTACCTTTCTGCCGGAGCAGTACCTACTGATCTACTCACATTTGCATGTTTTTGAACTGCTAGGTTGGCAGAAGCTGAGGCTAACAGCAGAAGCTCACCCCGCTCCCTGGATTCAAACCTGCAACCTTTTGATCAGCAAGTTGTCCATAGACACCTCCAAGGTCATGTGGCCGGCATGACTGCATGAAGCACCGTTACCTTTCTGCCGGAGCAGTACCTACTGATCTACTCACATTTGCATGTTTTTGAACTGCTAGGTTGGCAGAAGCTGAGGCTAACAGCAGGAGCTCACCCCGCTCCCTGGATTCAAACCTGCAACCTTTTGATCAGCAAGTTGTCCATAGACACCTCCAAGGTCATGTGGCCGGCTTGACTGCATGGAGCACCGTTACCTTTCTGCCGGAGCGGTACCTACTGATCTACTCACATTTGCATGTTTTCGAACTGCTAGGTTGGCAGAAGCTGGGGCTAACAGCAGGAGCTCACCCTGCTCCCTGGATTCAAACCTGCAACCTTTTGATCAGCAAGTTGTCCATAGACCCCTCCAAGGTCATGTGGCCGGCATGACTGCATGGAGCACCGTTACCTTTCTGCTGGAGTGGTACCTACTGATCTACTCACATTTGCATGTTTTCGAACTGCTAGGTTGGCAGAAGCTGGAGCTCACCCCCGCTCCCTGGATTCAAACCTCCAAGAACATTATTATTATTATTATTATTATTATTATTATCATCTCAAACTCAGACCCAAAGATCAACTCTTGTTAGAAAATGAAATAATATTAATTAATCGATATAAATAAAAATGTAATGTTTGTTTGTGGGATTGACATAACTCAAAAACTACTGAGAGAATTGACACCAAATTTGGACACAAGACACCTACTAACCAAAGGACACAAGACACCTCATAAAAACACTGAAAAACACAGCGGAAGAGACTTAAAAAGCCAATAATAATAATAATAAAAAATACATTACAACACATGCACAAAACCATATATATACACGTATACACACATATATACACACCCAAAACACATATACACAGACTGGGCCACAGCAACGCATTGCAGTGGATGGCTAGTCTATATAAATAAAAAATGTAATTACCTCTAATTACCTCTCAACAAATGTTTGCCCCAGGCACAGTCAGGCCATTGTATGCTAATCAAGGTGGTCAGTTGAAACATTTACACCTAGCCCCAGCAAACAAAAGTCCTTTGTCTCACCCTGGTCATTCCACAGATAAATAAACCCTTTTGCCTAGTTCCAAGAGACCTCACTACCTCTGAGGATGCCTGCCTTGGATGCAGGCGAAACGTCAGGAGAGAATGCCTCTAGACCATGGCCATATAGCCCGAAAAAACCTACAACAACCCCAAAAATGTAATGTTTGTTTGTGGGATTAACATAACTCAAAAACCACTGGGAGAATTGACACCAAATTTGGACACAGGACACCTCTCAGGACAACGAGTGACCATCACTTTTGGGACTCAGCCTGTGATTGAACCTGAGCCTGTTCTTGAACCTGTGAATGTGTTTCAGTCTCCTGATGCTTCTGTGTCTGATGGAGAGAAACAAGGAGAGAAGTCAGTCCCCTGTTACTTCTGATGTGGGGGATGCTGGGACTGACTCTGAGGTGCAAGATGGAGACACTTTGGTCGATGACTTTCATGCAGACACTGACAGAGAGGAGCATGCGGGACAAAGGGCAGATTCTCATGAGAATACTTCTGTCAGGCCTTGGGAAAAAGTGGGTTGTTGTAGGTTTTTTTCGGGCTATATGGCCATGTTCTAGAGGCATTTTCTCCTGACGTTTCACCTGCAACTATGGCAAGCATCCTCGGAGGTAGTGAGGTCTGTTGGAACTAGGAAAATGGGTTTATATATCTGTGGAATGACCAGGGTGGGACAAAGGACTCTTGTCTGTTGGAGCTAGGTGTGAATGTTTCAACTGACCACCTTGATTAGCATTTGATGGCTTGGCAGTGCCTGGGGGAAACTTTTGTTGAGAGGTGATTAGATGTGCCTGATTGTTTACTCTCTGTTGTTTGGCTGTTGTAATTTTTGAGTTTTTTTTAAATACTGGTAGCCAGATTTTGTTCATTTTCATGGTTTCCTCCTTTTGGTTGAAATTGTCCACATACTTGTGGATTTCAGTGGCTTCTCTGTGTAGCCTGACCTGGTGGTTGTGAGAGTAGTCCAGCATTTCTGTGTTCTCAAATAATATGCTGTGTCCAGGCTGGTTCATCAGGTGCTCTGCTATGGCTGATTTCTCTGGTTGAAGTAGTCTGCAGTCCCTTTCATGTGCCTTGATTCGTGTCTGGGCAATGCTGCTGCGTTTGGTGGTCCCTATGTAGACTTCTTGTCCACAGCTGCATGGTACACAATGGTAGACTCCTGCAGAGGTGAGAGGATCCCTCTTGTCCTTTGCTGAACGTAGCATTTGTTGGATTTTCTTGGTGGGTCTGTAGATAGTTTGTATGTTGTGTTTCCTCATCAGCTTCCCTCTGCGGTCAGTGGTTCTCTTGATGTCTGGCAAGAACATTTTTCCTTTGGGTGGATCTTCATCTTGACTCTCGTGGCTTGTTCTCAGTTGTCTTGCAGCTCTTCTGATGTCTGAAGTGGAGTCTCCATTGGCCTGGTGAGCCCAGTTGAGGTGGTTCAGTTCATCTTGGAGGAGGTGGGGTTCACAGATTCTTTTTGCACGGTCTGCCAAGGCTTTAATGGTGCTTTTTTTTTTACTTGGGTGATGGTTGGAGTTTTTATGTAGGTATCTATCTGTGTGTGTGGGTTTTCTGTAAACTGTGTGACCCAATTGTTGATCTGGTTTGCGGATGACTAGGACATCTAGAAAAGGCAGTCTTCCTTCATTTTCTTTTTCCATTGTGAATTGGATTTTTGGGTGGGTGCTGTTGAGATGGTCCAGAATGATAAGGGATTCGAGGCTAAAACGAAACCCATTTCTGGCCGCTTAGGACATAGCGTAATACAGAGTCAGAACAGAAAGGCAAACCAGTCGCTTAGGGTGCGGGAGCTCATCCGCGCTCTCTTTCTGTAGAATGACCAGGGTGGGAGAATGGACTCTTGTCTGTTGGAGCTAGGTGTGAATGTTTCAGCTGACCACCTTCATTAGCATTTGAAGGCCTGGCTGAGCCTGGGAAAATGTTCTGTTGAGAGGTGTTAAGATGTGCCTGGTTGTTTCCTCTCTGCTGTTTTGCTGTTGCAATTTTAGAGTTTTTTAATACTGGTAGTCAGATTTTCTTCATTTTCATGATTTCTTCCTTTCTGTTGAAATTGTCCACATGCTTGTGGATTTCAATGGCTTCTCTGTGTAGTCTGACATGGTGGTTGTTGGAGTGGTCCAACACAGAAATGAAAATGAACAAAATCTGGCTACCAGTATTAAAAAACTCTAAAATTGCAACAGCAAAACAGCAGAGAGGAAACAACCAGGCACATTGAGTTTTTCTTCTCCCTTCGTCTGTGAGCTTTCCAGATTCTAGTTTGGAACAGCCTGACACCTGCTAGAGTTAATGAAGAGTCAGATAAGCAGAATCAGATGCTGGAGATTAGCCAGAATCGACAAGAGGCCCAATGTTTACGTCGGTCCGAAAGAATTCGTCAATTAAAGTCTAAGTCTGGGGGAAAGAGAAACCAGTTTTTTGGGATTTAAGATTTGTCTGTAGAAAATATTGTCAGATCAGGCATCGTTTGGAAACCAAGTGTAAGGCTCAAGGAATTCCTGTTCAAGTGGTCTTGTTTTCATGGGTTTTTCTAGCTTCTTAAGGTGACTAGAAGCGTCTGGTTTGTTCTTGCTTCTAGTTTGATTCCTGTCTGGATATCATTGCCTTGGATTATAATTTCATATTTTTTGGACAATGTTTTTGATTGCTACGTTTTGAACACTGTTTTTATCTGGCTGCCTTTGAACGCTGTATTGCTTTTTGAAACCTTATCTATCTTTACAAACATTTATTTCTACTGGCTTT